>NC_138300.1:38575000-38582500 GCF_965601325.2 Salmo salar
TAGCACAGTCAGTTGTGGGTTGTGATATTCCTCTCGTCTCTCTCAGTGAGCTAGCTACAGTATGTAACAGATGGGCCAACTCTCACGCTGGGGCCGCCACGCCCCAAGCTGCACGATGCAGCAGAACCATATAACTCACGTTGTGTAGTGTGTCATGGTTACGTGTGCACGTGTCACAGAAAAACGATGACCCGTGTCACAGCCAGATTTCACTGAATCACCTCAGTAGTAGTTGTTCACCTCAGTAGTAATTGTTCACCTCAGTGGGTAATTGTTTACCTCAGTAGTAGTTGTTCACCTCAGTGGGTAATTGTTTACCTCAGTAGTAGTTGTTCACCTCAGTGGGTAATTGTTTACCTCAGTAGTAGTTGTTCACCTCAGTAGTAGTTGTTTACCTCAGTAGTAGTTGTTTACCTCAGTAGTAATTGTTCACCTCAGTGGGTAATTGTTTACCTCAGTAGTAGTTGTTTACCTCAGTAGTAGTTGTTTACCTCAGTAGTAATTGTTTACCTCAGTAGTAGTTGTTCACCTCAGTAGTAGTTGTTCACCTCAGTAGTAATTGTTTACCTCAGTAGTAATTGTTTACCTCAGTAGTAATTGTTTACCTCAGTAGGAATTATTCACCTCAGTAGTAATTGTTCACCTCAGTAGTAATTGTTCACCTCAGTAGTAGTTGTTCACCTCAGTAGTAGTTGTTTACCTCAGTAGTAATTGTTTACCCCAGTAGTAGTTGTTCACCTCAGAGTGAGCAGAGTGAGCAGAGTGACAGACAGACACATAACAGATCTGTGACACCAGTACATTGACATATTGTTGAATCTAAATCAAGCCTGGCCAGATAAAATAGCAGGCTAATCACATTCATTGGAAAACAGGGAAGTGAGCTCAGCTTTATAGTTATCGCAGGGTTGATGGAGAGATGGGGGGGTGATGGCAGAATGGAAGAGGAAAGGATGGGGGGGAGGAGGGAGGCGAGGGACTGGAGCGAAAAGGGCACTGCAGCTTTATGTGGCTCCAATAGCTGGTAAACATAGCCTGGAAGTGTGAAATTGGATAAAAGAAACAGGCCATATAAACAGTGTGATCACTTACAGCAGGGAAGAGAGGGAGAGATGGAGGGAGGGAAAGAGGGGGGGGGGGAGCGCTACCGAGAAAGGGTGTCTGTTTCATCAACAAAGGAGAGAATCGTATGGGAGTGATGGAGGGGTGAAAAGAGTAAGAGGTAAAGAGAAAGAGAAGAGATGGAGTCTAATGGAGGATGAGAGAGTCGTAGAGGAAGCCTCGGGGTAATAATATACAGTACAGGGAGACAAGAGAACAGCAGTAACAGTTGAGGGGAGATTTATGGATGAAAAAGAGAGAGATGTTTAAATGACACAGAGGGAGGCAGAGAGGCAGACACAATGAAAGAGAGGGAGATAGAGGCAGAGAGAGAGCGATAGGGGCAGAGAGAGAGCGATAGGGGCAGAGAGAGAGGGGCAGAGAGAGAGAGGCAGAGAGAGAGAGAGGCAGAGAGAGAGAGAGAGAGAGAGATATAGAGAGAGAGATAGAGGCAGAGAGAGAGAGAGAAGCAGAGAGAGAGAGAGATATAGATAGTGAGAAAGAGAGAGAGAGATAGAGGCAGAGAGAGAGATAGATAGTGAGAAAGAGAGAGAGAAATAGAGGCAGAGAGAGATATAGATAGTGAGAAAGAGAGAGAGAGAGGCAGAGAGAGATATAGATAGTGAGAAAGAGAGAGAGAGATAGAGGCAGAGAGAGAGAGAGAGATAGATAGTGAGAAAGAGAGAGAGAGATAGAGGCAGAGATAGATATAGATAGTGAGAAAGAGAGAGAGAGAGGCAGAGAGATAGAGGCAGAGAGAGATATAGATAGTGAGAAAGAGAGAGAGAGATATAGATAGTGAGAAATAGAGAGAGAGATAGAGGCAGAGAGATAGGGGCAGAGAGAGATATAGATAGTGAGAAAGAGAGAGAGAGAGGCAGAGAGAGATATAGATAGTGAGAAAGAGAGAGAGAGAGAGAGAGAGAGAGAGAGAGGCAGGAGAGAGAGAGAGAGATAGTGAGAAAGAGAGAGAGATAGAGGCAGAGAGAGATATAGATAGTGAGAAAGAGAGAGAGAGAGAGATATAGATAGTGAGAAAGAGAGAGAGAGAGAGTTAGAGAGAGATATAGATAGTGAGAAAGAGAAAGAGAGAGAGGCAGCGAGAGAGAGATAGATAGTGAGAAAGAGAGAGAGATAGATATAGATAGTGAGAAAGAGAGAGAGAGAGGCAGAGAGAGATATAGATAGTGAGAAAGAGAGAGCGAGAGAGAGAGAGGCAGAGAGAGATATAGATAGTGAGAAAGAGAGAGATAGAGGCATGGAGAGATATATAGATAGTGAGAAAGAGAGAGAGAGAGAGAGAGAGGCAGAGAGAGAGAGATAGATAGTGAGAAAGAGAGAGAGATAGAGGAAGAGAGAGATATAGATAGTGAGAAAGAGAGAGATAGAGGCAGAGAGAGATATAGATAGTGAGAAAGAGAGAGAGATAGAGGCAGAGAGAGAGAGATAGATAGTGAGAAAGAGAGAGAGAGGCAGAGAGAGATATAGATAGTGAGAAAGAGAGAGAGATAAGTTGTAGCCTGGGGAATAAGCTGAGTCTCCTGGCTCCTGTCCTGTTTGTCACAGATAGGGTGTGTGTGTGTGTGTGTGCACGTGCGTGTGTATTCGTGCTTGCGGATCCAGAGAGAGGAAGAAGCCTGCTAATGGTTTTATGTGTTGTGGGAAATAACAAAACTGTCACCCTGCATTACGGTCAGCTTTTGTTGCCTGTCATTTCATTAGGTTTTAGAGGTAAGCATGATTATGTGTGAAACAATGGAAAATAAAGACTCTATTCACCCTCCCGATGCACTCCTCGGTCTTCTCTCCTTCCCTTCCCTACATCAACTCTGTTTTTCTCTGACTTTAATATGGCTCTAATACACAGTGTTCCCATGCAGCATTTGTCAATGTGGAGGTGCTGGCAGTACATTATTCACTCATTCCATGGGATGTGTTTCTATCAGATAGTGCAGCCCAAAGTTTCTTCCCCCTTCTGAGAATATCTAAATGTGCTCTTCTGTTTGGGCTTCCATCCACTGTGTCTAAGAGGCGTGACTGCTGCCATTTTTCTAAGAAAGTTTTGTGCAGTCTGTACTACCTGAGAGAGAGAGAGAGAGAGAGAGAGAGAGAGAGAGAGAGAGAGAGAGAGAGAGAGAGAGAGAGAGAGAGAGAGAGAGAGAGAGAGAGAGAGAGAGAGAGAGAGAAATGAGCTCAGCACAAACAGTTCTTAGAGATGTCAGGTGTTCTTTTTTAAATGTAATTTTAACCTTTATTTAACTAGGCAAATCAGTTAAGAACAATTGAGTCAAAAGGTCATTGAGTCGATCAAGACCCTAGGTCTTTCTCAGCAGGTATCAGAATCTGGGATGCACCAAGACCTTTTGACCTTGAACCTTAAATGAGTGTGTAGACTAGTCTCAGGCCCTAGTCAAATACTTTAGAAATGCATCACTCCTTCCTACTTTCCTTAAACATATATAATTCTCTCATTTTAGATATGCATACGTATGTAGATAAAATATAGGCATAAATGCAAAGCCTTTTGGCCCTTTTAAGTCCTTCATTTATGCAGGATATGACTGGCACCATCTGCAGCAATGCTAGATGCATATTTTCAGTATTTCACTTCCAGACATCAATTTATTCTGAGGTGAAATATTTGGAAGAATCTAAAATAACTCTTATTTTGGGTATCTGTCTCCCTTTCTCATCCTCAACTGGGCCTGCCTAGTGCTACCATATGTAAACCTGGAGGCATGGCCTCAGTGAGAGTCAATGGGATTTCCACCGGCAGTTAATAAACATGGGTACAGGTCGATCGAACCCTCCACATGCCATGCTGCTGACGAGAGAGCATCCTGCTGCGGACACAGATGCCTAATCGTTTTAGTTACACTTTTTAGACAGCAAAGGGGATGCACACACAAGAGGTAGAGGTACAGAGAGGTAGAGGTACGGAGAGGTAGAGGTACGGAGAGGGAGAGGTACGGAGAGGTAGAGGTACGGAGAGGGAGAGGGAGAGGTACGGAGAGGTAGAGGTACGGAGAGGGAGAGGGAGAGGTACGGAGAGGGAGAGGATACGGAGAGGGAGAGGTAGAGGTACGGAGAGGGAGAGGTACGGAGAGGGAGAGGTACGGAGAGGGAGAGGTACGGAGAGGGAGAGGTACGGAGAGGGAGAGGTACAGAGAGGGAGAGGTACAGAGAGGGAGAGGTACAGAGAGGGAGAGGTACAGAGAGGGGAGAGGTACAGAGAGGGAGAGGTACGGAGAGGGAGAGGGAGAGGTATGGAGAGGGAGAGGTACGGAGAGGGAGAGGGAGAGGTACGGAGAGGGAGAGGTACGGAGAGGGAGAGGTACCGAGAGGGAGAGGGAGAGGTACGGAGAGGTAGAGGTACGGAGAGGGAGAGGTACGGAGAGGGAGAGGTACGGAGAGGGAGAGGTACGGAGAGGGAGAGGTACAGAGAGGGAGAGGGAGAGGTACGGAGAGGTAGAGGTACGGAGAGGGAGAGGGAGAGGTACGGAGAGGGAGAGGTACGGAGAGGGAGAGGAGGGAGGGTACGGAGAGGTAGAGGTACGGAGAGGGAGAGGTACGGAGAGGGAGAGGTACGGAGAGGGAGAGGTATGGAGAGGGAGAGGTATGGAGAGGGAGAGGGAGAGGTAACGGGAGAGGGGAGAGAGTACGGAGAGGTAAGAGGTACGGAGAGGGAGAGGTACGGAGAGGGAGAGGTAGAGGTACGGAGAGGGAGAGGTACGGAGAGGTAGAGGTACGGAGAGGGAGAGGTATGGAGAGGGAGAGGTACGGAGAGGGAGAGGTACGGAGAGGGAGAGGTATGGAGAGGGAGAGGGAGAGGTACGGAGAGGGAGAGGTACGGAGAGGGAGAGGTAGAGGTACGGAGAGGGAGAGGTTACGGAGAGGGAGAGGGAGACGGTACGGAGAGGTAGAGGTACGGAGAGGGAGAGGTACGGAGAGGGGAGAGGTACGGAGAGGTAGAGGTACGGAGAGGGAGAGGTACGGAGAGGGAGAGGTACGGAGAGGGAGAGGGAGAGGTACGGAGAGGGAGAGGTATGGAGAGGGAGAGGTACGGAGAGGGAGAGGTACGGAGAGGGAGAGGTAGAGGTACGGAGAGGGAGAGGTACGGAGAGGTAGAGGTACGGAGAGGGAGAGGGAGAGGTACGGGAGAGGTAGAGGTACGGAGAGGGAGAGGGAGAGGTACGGAGAGGAGAGAGGTACGGAGAGGGAGAGGTACGGAGAGGGAGAGGTACGGAGAGGGAGAGGGGAGAGGTACGGAGAGGTAGAGGTTACGGAGAGGGAGAGGTACGGAGAGGGAGAGGGAGAAGGTACGGCGAGGTACCGGTACGCGAGCGGGCGCGGAGCGGTACGGACGAGGTAGAGGTACGGAGAGGGAGAGGTACGGAGAGGGAGAGGTACGGGAGAGGGAGAGGTAGAGGTACGGAGAGGGAGAGGTACGGAGAGGTAGAGGTACGGAGAGGGAGAGGGACGCGGTACGGAGAGGGAGAGGCTACGGAGCGGGCGCGGTCGCGGTATCGGAGAGGGAGAGCGTACGGAGAGGTAGAGAGTACGGAGACGGAGAGGGAGAGGTACGGAGAGGTAGAGGTACGGAGAGGGAGAGGGAGACGGTAGAGGGAGAGGTACGGAGAGGGAGAGGTAGAGGTACGGAGAGGGAGAGGTACGGAGAGGTAGAGGTACGGAGAGGGAGAGGGAGAGGTACGGAGAGGTAGAGGTACGGAGAGGGAGAGGTAGAGGTACGGAGAGGGAGAGGTACGGAGAGGGAGAGGTACGGAGAGGTAGAGGTACGGAGAGGGAGAGGTACGGAGAGGTAGAGGTACGGAGAGGGAGAGAGAGAGGAGAGGTAGAGGTACGGAGAGGGAGAGGTAGAGGTACAGAGAGGGAGAGGTACGGAGAGGGAGAGGTACGGAGAGGTAGAGGTACGGAGAGGGAGAGGGAGAGGTATGGAGAGGTAGAGGGAGAGGTACGGAGAGGGAGAGGTACGGAGAGGGAGAGGTACGGAGAGGGAGAGGTACGGAGAGGGAGAGGGAGAGGTACGGAGAGGTAGAGGTACGGAGAGGGAGAGGGAGAGGTACGGAGAGGTAGAGGTACGGAGAGGGAGAGGTACGGAGAGGGAGAGGTACCCAGAGGGAGAGGTACAGAGAGGGAGAGGGAGAGGGAGAGAGGTACGGAGAGGGAGAGGTACGGAGAGGGAGAGGTACGGAGAGGGAGAGGTACGGAGAGGGAGAGGTACGGAGAGGTAGAGGTACGGAGAGGGAGAGGTACGGAGAGGGAGAGGTACGGAGAGGGAGAGGTAGAGGTACGGAGAGGGAGAGGTACGAGAGGAGAGGGAGAGGACGGAGAGGGAGAGGTACGGAGAGGGAGAGGTACGGAGAGGGAGAGGTACGGAGAGGGAGAGGTACGGAGAGGGAGAGAGGGAGAGGTAGAGGGAGGTAGAGGTAGAGAGAGGTAGAGAGTGGGAGAGGTAGAGAGTGGGAGAGGTGGAGAGAGGGAGAGGTGGAGAGGTAGAGCTGGAGAGAGGTAGAGAGAGGTGGAGAGGGAGAGGTAGTGAGAGGTAGAGAGAGAGAGGGAGAGGTAGAGAGAGGGAGAGGTAGAAAGGGAGAGGTAGAGGGAGGTAGAGGTATAGGTCCCTGCTGTGACCGGGGAGGGTGACTAGTGCAGGGGAGGATATGTGTGTAGTCCCTGCTGTGACCGGGGAGGGTGACTAGTGCAGGGGAGGATATGTGTGTAGTCCCTGCTGTGACCGGGGAGGGTGACTAGTGCAGGGGAGGATATGTGTGTAGTCCCTGCTGTGACCGGGAGGGTGACTAGTGCAGGGGACGATATGTGTGTAGTCCCTGCTGTGACCGGGGAGGGTGACTAGTGCAGGGGACGATATGTGTGTAGTCCCTGCTGTGACCGGGGAGGGTGACTAGTGCAGGGGAGGATATGTGTGTAGTCCCTGCTGTGACCGGGGAGGGTGACTAGTGCAGGGGAGGATATGTGTGTAGTCCCTGCTGTGACCGGGGAGGGTGACTAGTGCAGGGGAGGATATGTGTGTAGTCCCTGCTGTGACCGGGGAGGGTGACTAGTGCAGGGGAGGATATGTGTGTAGTCCCTGCTGTGACCGGGGAGGGTGACTAGTGCAGGGGAGGATATGCATCAGCGTCCTCTAAAGACAATTCCAATAAAGTCGACACCTTCCACCACGCCCTCTGGAAGCCAGCGGAGAACCCAGGGCCAACAACTCTCCCTGTCTCACTGGCATCATTAAGCTATATCACAGCCTCACTACTTCACATGGCAGGGGAGAGGAGGGAAGAGCAGGAGAAGGGGAGAGCAACACAGGCTGAAAATAACTCACCCAGGGTCTGGGGTGAAGAGGAACGAGGGGGACTTAACTACCAAGGA
>NC_138300.1:38585000-38757500 GCF_965601325.2 Salmo salar
GCAGAGCTATAGAGAACTCTGTATAGGACAGGACCAAGGCAGAGCTATAGAGAACTCTGTATAGGACAGGGCAAAGGCAGAGTTATAGAGAACTCTGTATAGGACAGGACTGAGGCAGAGCTATAGAGAACTCTGTATAGGACAGGGCCAAGGCAGAGCTATAGAGAACTCTGTATAGGACAGGACTGAGGCAGAGCTATAGAGAACTCTGTATAGGACAGGGCCAATGCAGAGTTATAGAGAACTCTGTATAGGACAGGGCCAAGGCAGAGCTATAGAGAACTCTGTATAGGACAGGGCCAAGGCAGAGCTATAGAGAACTCTGTATAGGACAGGACTGAGGCAGAGCTATAGAGAACTCTGTATAGGACAGGGCCAAGGCAGAGCTATAGAGAACTCTGTATAGGACAGGGCCAAGGCAGAGTTATAGAGAACTCTGTATAGGACAGGACTGAGGCAGAGCTATAGAGAACTCTGTATAGGACAGGGCTGAGGCAGAGTTATAGAGAACTCTGTATAGGACAGGGCCAAGGCAGAGTTATAGAGAACTCTGTATAGGACAGGACCAAGGCAGAGCTATAGAGAACTCTGTATAGGACAGGGCCAAGGCAGAGCTATAGAGAACTCTGTATAGGACAGGGCCAAGGCAGAGCTATAGAGAACTCTGTATAGGACAGGGCCAAGGCAGAGCTATAGAGAACTCTGTATAGGACAGGGCCAAGGCAGAGCTATAGAGAACTCTGTATAGGACAGGGCCAAGGCAGAGCTATAGAGAACTCTGTATAGGACAGGACCAAGGCAGAGCTATAGAGAACTCTGTATAGGACAGGGCCAAGGCAGAGCTATAGAGAACTCTGTATAGGACAGGGCCAATGCAGAGTTATAGAGAACTCTGTATAGGACAGGGCCAAGGCAGAGCTATAGAGAACTCTGTATAGGACAGGACCAAGGCAGAGCTATAGAGAACTCTGTATAGGACAGGACCAAGGCAGAGCTATAGAGAACTCTGTATAGGACAGGACCAATGCAGAGTTATAGAGAACTCTGTATAGGACAGGGCCAATGCAGAGTTATAGAGAACTCTGTATAGGACAGGACCAAGGCAGAGCTATAGAGAACTCTGTATAGGACAGGGCCAAGGCAGAGTTATAGAGAACTCTGTATAGGACAGGACCAAGGCAGAGCTATAGAGAACTCTGTATAGGACAGGGCCAAGGCAGAGCTATAGAGAACTCTGTATAGGACAGGGCCAATGCAGAGTTATAGAGAACTCTGTATAGGACAGGGCCAAGGCAGAGCTATAGAGAACTCTGTATAGGACAGGACCAAGGCAGAGCTATAGAGAACTCTGTATAGGACAGGACCAAGGCAGAGCTATAGAGAACTCTGTATAGGACAGGACCAATGCAGAGTTATAGAGAACTCTGTATAGGACAGGGCCAAGGCAGAGCTATAGAGAACTCTGTATAGGACAGGACCAGGCAGAGCTATAGAGAACTCTGTATAGGACAGGGCCAAGGCAGAGTTATAGAGAACTCTGTATAGGACAGGACCAAGGCAGAGCTATAGAGAACTCTGTATAGGACAGGGCCAAGGCAGAGCTATAGAGAACTCTGTATAGGACAGGGCCAATGCAGAGTTATAGAGAACTCTGTATAGGACAGGACTGAGGCAGAGTTATAGAGAACTCTGTATAGGACAGGACCAATGCAGAGTTATAGAGAACTCTGTATAGGACAGGACCAAGGCAGAGCTATAGAGAACTCTGTATAGGACAGGACCAATGCAGAGTTATAGAGAACTCTGTATAGGACAGGGCCAATGCAGAGTTATAGAGAACTCTGTATAGGACAGGGCCAAGGCAGAGTTATAGAGAACTCTGTATAGGACAGGGCCAAGGCAGAGTTATAGAGAACTCTGTATAGGACAGGGCCAATGCAGAGTTATAGAGAACTCTGTATAGGACAGGGCCAATGCAGAGTTATAGAGAACTCTGTATAGGACAGGGCTGAGGCAGAGCTATAGAGAACTCTGTATAGGACAGGGCCAAGGCAGAGTTATAGAGAACTCTGTATAGGACAGGGCCAATGCAGAGTTATAGAGAACTCTGTATAGGACAGGACTGAGGCAGAGCTATAGAGAACTCTGTATAGGACAGGACTGAGGCAGAGCTATAGAGAACTCTGTATAGGACAGGGCCGAGGCAGAGCTATAGAGAACTCTGTATAGGACAGGGCCAAGGCAGAGTTATAGAGAACTCTGTATAGGACAGGACCAATGCAGAGTTATAGAGAACTCTGTATAGGACAGGGCCAAGGCAGAGTTATAGAGAACTCTGTATAGGACAGGGCCAAGGCAGAGCTATAGAGAACTCTGTATAGGACAGGGCCAAGGCAGAGTTATAGAGAACTCTGTATAGGACAGGACCAAGGCAGAGCTATAGAGAACTCTGTATAGGACAGGGCTGAGGCAGAGCTATAGAGAACTCTGTATAGGACAGGGCCAAGGCAGAGCTATAGAGAACTCTGTATAGGACAGGACCAAGGCAGAGCTATAGAGAACTCTGTATAGGACAGGGCAAAGGCAGAGTTATAGAGAACTCTGTATAGGACAGGACTGAGGCAGAGCTATAGAGAACTCTGTATAGGACAGGGCCAAGGCAGAGCTATAGAGAACTCTGTATAGGACAGGACTGAGGCAGAGCTATAGAGAACTCTGTATAGGACAGGACCAAGGCAGAGCTATAGAGAACTCTGTATAGGACAGGACCAAGGCAGAGCTATAGAGAACTCTGTATAGGACAGGGCCAAGGCAGAGCTATAGAGAACTCTGTATAGGACAGGGCCAAGGCAGAGCTATAGAGAACTCTGTATAGGACAGGACCAAGGCAGAGCTATAGAGAACTCTGTATAGGACAGGGCTGAGGCAGAGCTATAGAGAACTCTGTATAGGACAGGGCCAATGCAGAGTTATAGAGAACTCTGTATAGGACAGGGCCAAGGCAGAGCTATAGAGAACTCTGTATAGGACAGGGCCAAGGCAGAGCTATAGAGAACTCTGTATAGGACAGGGCCAATGCAGAGTTATAGAGAACTCTGTATAGGACAGGGCCAATGCAGAGTTATAGAGAACTCTGTATAGGACAGGGCCAAGGCAGAGCTATAGAGAACTCTGTATAGGACAGGGCCAATGCAGAGTTATAGAGAACTCTGTATAGGACAGGACTGAGGCAGAGCTATAGAGAACTCTGTATAGGACAGGGCCAAGGCAGAGCTATAGAGAACTCTGTATAGGACAGGGCCAATGCAGAGTTATAGAGAACTCTGTATAGGACAGGGCCAAGGCAGAGCTATAGAGAACTCTGTATAGGACAGGGCCAAGGCAGAGCTATAGAGAACTCTGTATAGGACAGGGCCAAGGCAGAGCTATAGAGAACTCTGTATAGGACAGGACTGAGGCAGAGCTATAGAGAACTCTGTATAGGACAGGGCCAAGGCAGAGCTATAGAGAACTCTGTATAGAACAGGACCAAGGCAGAGCTATAGAGAACTCTGTATAGGACAGGGCCAAGGCAGAGCTATAGAGAACTCTGTATAGGACAGGACCAAGGCAGAGCTATAGAGAACTCTGTATAGGACAGGACTAAGTCAGCATAATGTTGACCCAACACCATGTTCTCAGATGCCTGGCTGATGTTAGACTGTCAGCCACTGACTTTCCATCTGGCACTGTGTTAGACTAGGGCTAAGACATGAGAGGCATAACAGCTATAGAGATGTCAGAGTTTGTGAAGTATTGGAACAGGCTTGAGACTACACAGGTCTAAAGGTTAATAAAGGTCAAAAGGCTCTGTATTAATACACTATGTATATCTGAGAGAACGTCATTTAGTGTTCAGACTCGTCAAAACTATAGAGCCTCTTCATACTAAACAGCGGTTGCTGTGTGGTATCCTCCTCACTCTGTTGGTCCTCTCTTCCCACCTGCAGCAGAACACGTTTGCGGCCAGCCCGTACTCAGACCCCATCACGGTGAAGCTCCACAGCGGTATGTCCCTCCATGCTGAGGACCCAGAGATGCTGTGGGTCATGGGCCCTGTCCTGGCTGTTGTACTCATCATCATCATCGTCATCGTCATCCTGCTTTTCAAGAGGTAACTACGCTGCCACGCCAACTTTCTGCTTATAGGTGACAATTGTGGGCAGTAAAAAGTTAGGTAGCACCATCATATTGGCAGAACAATTAGCAATGGTCATCAAAATTGTTAAATAAAAAATTAAAAAAGAATAATAAATGCAACAGTTGGACAGTGGATGAAGATACTCCAAACATTTTACTGCTACGGACAAATATGAATGTTCAGGGATTTCGTTAGAAATTCAGGTATTCAATTTATTGTCAAATGTTTTATCTTTTATTCTTAGAATGCACTCATATATACATTTTCTAATGATATCAGATATAAAAATATATATTCTGTGTTAAAATAAAGAACATTATATGTGCCTAATTTACATAAATACACAGGGTGTTTTTCCATGTATGAATAAATTAACATAACGGGGTAGAACAGGCTTGCAACCACCAACAACTTGCTCTGTCTAGGCCTACCTGCACTCACCTGTGCTGTCCAGACTTCCTCATTAATTACTGTTGTCACATTCTGTTGCATTATTCAACAAATGTGTCAATAGCAGGATTTCCTCTGATGAAAAATTACGCTTGGCTCCAGATTACACCTATCTAAATATACTTTACATTGTTATTGAGATCAGACATAATATCACTATAATCCGAGTGTTCATTTTTGGAATTTGCTTTCATTTCAGCGCATCTTATTTTTTTTACAGTTCAACTGTACAAAATTATTGCTTTTTTAAATTCCACAAAAAATGTACACCAATCAAAATAAATGTACCTTTCTTCTCTTTCAAATCAAATTAAATCAAATTGTATTTGTCACATGCGCCGAATACAACAGGTATTCACCTTACAGTGAAATGCTTACTTAACCAACAATGCAGTTTTAAGAAAATACAAAAAAAAGTAAGAGATAAGAATAACAAATAATTAAAGAGCAGCAGTAAATAACAATAGCGGGCTATACAGTCTATGTCTACGTGACTTCCTCTGGCACCGCCTGGTATAGAGGTCCTGGATGGCAGGATGCTTGGCCCCGGTGATGTACTGGGCCGTACGCACTACCCTCTGTAGTGCCTTGCGGTCAGAGGATGAGCAGTTGCCATACCAGGCAGTGATGCAACCCGTCACGATGCTCTCGATGGTGCAGCTGTAAAACCTTTTGAGGTTCTGAGGACCCATGCCAAATCTTTTCAGTCTCCTATGGGGAATAGGTTTTGTCGTGCCCTCTTCACGAATGTCTTGGTGTGTTTAGACCATGTTAGTTTGTTGGTGAAGTGGACACCAAGGAACTTGAAGCTCTCAACATGCTCCACTAACGCCCCGTTGATGAGAATGGGGGCGTGCTTGGTCCTCCTTTTCCTGTAGTTCACAATCATCTCCCTTGTCTTGATCACGTTGAGTGAGATGTTTTTGTCCTGGCACCACACAGTCAGGTCTCTGACCTCCTCCCTTTAGGCTGTCTCATCATTGTCGGTCATCAGGCCTACCACTGTTGTGTCATCAGCAAACTTAATTATGGTGTTGGAGTCGTGCCTGGCCATGCAGTCATGAGTGAACAGGGAGTACAGGAGGGGACTGAGCACACACCCCTGGGGAGCTCCAGTGTTGAAGATCAGCGTGGCAGATGTGTTGTTACCTACCCTTACCACCTGGGAGCCGCCCGTCAGTAAGTCCAGGATCCAGTTGCAGTGGGAGGTGTTGAGTCCCAGGGTCCTTAGCTTAGTGATGAGCTTTGAGGGCACTGTGGTGTTGAACGCTGAGCTGTAGTCAATGAACAGCATTCTCACATAGGTGTTCCTTTTTTCCAGGTGGGAAAGGGCAGTGTGGAGTGCAATAGAGACTGCATCATCTGTGGATCTGTTGGGGTGGTATGCAAATTGGAGTGGGTCTAGGATTTCTGGGATGATGGTGTTGATGTTGATGATGGTGTTGATGATGGTGTTGAGTGCTACGGGTCAGTAGTCATTTAGGCAGGTTACCTTAGTATTCTTGGGCACAGGGACTATGGTGGTCTGCTAAAAACATGTTGGTATTTCAGACTTGGACAGGGAGAGGTTGAACATTTCAGTGAAGACACTTGCTAGTTGGTCAGCGCATGCTCGGAGTACATGTTCTGGTAATCCGTCTGGCCCAGCGGCCTTGTGAATGTTGACCTGTTTAAAGGTCTTATCACATCGGCTGTGGAGAGCGTGATCCCACGTTCTTGTGATGTAAGTGTCGAGACGATGCGTTAAATCCCCGACGAAGCTTTAGCGTTCTTTTCGATGCAATGGAAAGACAACGTATTCCATTGAGCCCATGTCATCCATTAAATGGCTGTGTTTAACAGGTCATTACCAACATTTCCACAGTCGTAATGTCAACGGGAAAAAACTACAGGCACAGCAAGAGTATGAAAGAGTCGCAGGAGTAAAATAAAACAATCCAGAAAGATTTAGGTGACAAGTGGATTTGGCCCCTAAAACACAGAAAGTAGATGGCTGGAAAAGACAGGGCACTCTAGTGTTTGTGGATAGATTTTCAGCTGTACATGGCTGCTTGTGTTCTAAGGAAAGTGACATTATTGCTAAGGATAGTTAGGACATGACTGAAAACAATGTTCTTTCATCATTTTGACAGCCAAATGTTTCAAGCAATAATATGTTATCTCTGAGGTTTGTTATTCAATGTTTATCTCAATTCTGACTCCTTGAATTATCATCTTAAAGCAGTCCCTGGAGGTTTTATTTTCCCTCTTTTACTTAACTTACAACCATAAAACAAGTTGTATTTAAGATTGATTATAAATGACATCCATTGGTTGGAGTTCAGTGGTTCCTCAATTAAGACAGACAGGCATTCATCTAGCCTGGGCCTGAAGGCTCTGTGAGGACTTTCTCCTTGGAGTGGGCACATGGGAGGCTGCTCAGTCAAGTAGCCTGCAGCCCTGCTCTCCCACGCAGGTTAACAGTTGGCCCAGACGTGTTTTCTCTGCTCTGTTTGAGTGGGGCTGTCCTTAGGCCAGACATCTGGAGCTTCTGACTGAGCAAGCGATAGAGAGAGAGGGAAGAGGAGGATCCATATGGTGCCTTCCGCTGATGATGACATCTCAGCTAGCTACAACACTGTTGGGGACACGTTGGGATGGGTTGGGCCTCCTCTGTCGCTGTCGATCTGTTCAACTCTTTCGTCACCATCCTCTCTTACTGGGTGTTCAGTCTTTCGTTCTAGGACCACAGAGAGACTTTTCAGTCTCTGCGGTAGCTCTCCTTACTTCTCAGAAGGCTTCACCTTACTTCTCCTTAGTCTGGTGATCAGAAGGAGCCAGAGCTCAACTTGCTCATACACACCAACCCAGGAAAGTAAAGTAGTGAGCTGAACTCAGCTGAACAAGTAATTCAATTTTATTTTAATTTTTTTCAGGTCTAAGTCCTTTTGGCTTTGAGGGCAGTTGTCAGTGAGAGCACAGAGCACTGCAGAGAGCGTTAGCTGCTCTCTCTGTGTGGATAAGCCCAGCCAGGGCTGGCTTCAATGGAAGGAGGGTGGATGATTTCTTCACAGCAAATGAGAAGAAATCTTTTGAAGTGGCCCGATTTAGCATGCCTATTTGACTGCATAGGCCTATAGCTCTCTGAAGTCCATACCAGGAGCCATTGCAACTTTGTATGACTTGGAAGTAATTTAGCTAAAATGGATTATCCTCAAACTTAAATGAATGTAACCTCAACAAAATGTAAAATACAGTTGAAGAGGCCGATCGAAAGACATTTCAACAGTTGCAAAAGTGGTGAAACAGAGGTTATGTATATAGGGGTGAAACAGCCTACTGGGCACACACTGGTTGAATCAATGTTGTTTCCACAGCATTTCAAAAACATTACGTGGAATAGATGTTGAATTGACATCTGTTACCGGTGGGAGAGATTATGTATATGACAACACCATCCTCATCTTTCCACACAATGTATTAGGATGGAAGTTCATACCAGGACATTAGTTGCAAGATGCAGCCTACTGTATTTCCACTCAACTAGTACAATATTTACATCAAGTAACCTAAAGTAGCATAGTCCACCATCATCAAACCTGTCCAACACCACAGAATATAATATCCTCCCGGCCTTTTCTCATAGATTATGCATTTTAAGAGAAAGGGTTGTAAAGAAAAAATATATATAAAAAAAACTTGTTGAAGATTATCATAGTGGCAGGGATTGAGATCTGGGCCCCGAGAGGAAAAACTCATTTTCTAAATGTCAGCGTCGACATCTGAATAAAACTGCAGGGCTGAGAGGGTGGAGGAGGGAGGGATGGAGGGAGGGAGGGAAAGGGAGGGAGGGAGGGATAAAGGGGTGAAGTAAAGAGCTCGTATAAATCTGGTTCCCTATCCACTGCTTCTATGCTTCAACCCTGCTGCTGACAATCTGTCATTTAATCCTCCCTCTATCTCGTTCCCTCTTTCTCTCTGTCTTCTCCCTCACTCACTTCCCCCCTGCTTTCTGTGGATGCAGCAAAAAAGAAAGGTTAGTATTTCTTTCCAGCGGGGTATACTACAAAGTAGTTTCAATGAGTTAGCCAGCTAACTTGCCTAAATATTCAGAAAAATACATTTGGGGAACTTGAAAGAACAACCAAATTGAAAGAACAACCAAAAACATATACCTACGTTTAGCTTTCTAAATTAATCAGACAAGCTATAGTTATTTCTGGTTGTTTATCAAAGTTAGCTGGCTAACTAATTGAACCTACTTTGAAGTATGTTTGACACCTTACACCCCTTTCCCCCTTCTCCAACCCTGACGTGGCTGTCACTCTGCAGCACAGCCATCCTCTCCTCCCCTCCCCTTACGCCACTCTTCTTCTCTATAAGATGTGCTTCTGGGTCAGGCCGCTCTGTTCTGTTCTGACTCAGAGTGACAGATTGACATGCTCTTTGTTTCTGCTACACTGTCAAGATCACACATCACACCACTATGCCATGTCTTGTGTCTTTGGCTGGTGTGTTGTTGAGTGTTTTTTCACAAGAGACATACAGTACCAGTCAAAAGTTTGGACACACCAACTCATTCAAGGGTTTTTCTTTATATTTACTATTTTCTACATTGTAGAATAATAGTGAAGACATCAACAGTATGAAATAAAACATGGAATAATGTAGTAACCAAAAAAGTGTTTAACAAATCAAAATATATTTTAGATTTTAGATTCTTCAAAGTAGCTACCCTTTGCCTTGATGACAGCTTTGTACATTCTTGGCATTCTCTCAACCAGCTTCACCTGGAATGCTTTTCCAACAGTCTTGAAGGAGTTCCCATATATGCTGAGCACTTGTTGGCTGCTTTTCCTTCACTCTGCAGTCCAACTCATCCCAAACCATCTCAATTGGGTTAAGGTCGGGTGATTGTGGAGGCCAGGTCATCTGATGCAGCACTCCATCGCTCTCCTTCTTGGTCAAATAGCTCTTACACAGCCTGGAGGTGTGTTGGGTCATTGTCCTGTTAAAAAACAAATGATAGTCCCAAGCGCAAACCACATGGGATGGCATGTCGCTGCAGAATGCTTTGGTAACCATGCAGGTTAAGTGGGCCTTGAATTCTAAATAAATCACTGACACTATCACCAGCAAAGCACCCCCACACCATAACACCTCCTCCTCCATGCTTCACGGTGGGAACCACACATGCAGAGATCATCCGTTCACCTACACTGCGTCTCACAAAGACACGGCTGTTGGAACCAAAAATCTTTCATTTGGGCTCATCAGACCAAAGGACAGATTTCCACCGGGCTTATGTCCATTGCTCATGTGTCTTGAACCAAGCAAGTCTCTTCTTCTTATTGGTGTCCTTTAGTAGTGGTTTCTTTGCAGCAATTCGACCATGAATGACTGATTTTCGCAGTCTCCTTTGAATAGTTGATGTTGAGATGTGTCTGTTACTTGAACACTGTGAAGCATTTATATGGGCTGCAATCTGAGGTGCAGTTAACTCTAATGAACTTATCCTCTGCAGCAGAGGTAACTTTGGGTCTTCCTTTCCTGTGTTGGTCCTCATGAAAGCCAGTTTCATCATAGCACATGATGGTTTTTGCAACTGCACTTGAAGAAACTTTAAAAGTTATTGAAATGTTCCTGATTAACTGACCTTCATGTCTTAAAGTAATGGTGGACTGTCGTTTCTCTTTGCTTAATTGAGCTGTTCTTGCAATAATATGCATTCCAGGTGACGACCTCATGAAGCTGGTTGAGAGAATGCCAAGAGTGTGCAAAGCTGTCATCAAGGCATAGTGTGGCTACTTTAAAAAATCTAAAATCTAAAAGATATTTTGATTTGTTTAGCACTTTTTTGATTACTACATATTTCATATGTGTTATGTCATAGTTTTGATGTCTTTCTACAATGTAGAAAGTAGTGAAAATGAAGAAAAACCCTTGACTGGTACTGTATACATATTAAAATACAAACACACAGTCATGGGAAGTGGAAATAAAACATAAAAAACATTCCTTCACAAATAAGTCTCCAATCAATACTTTAAATTGCCTGAACGGCACCACAACATCAAAATTTTGTTCCAGCAATACGGTGCATTAAAAATAAAAAGCAGATTCACCTGGCTCGGTGGAGACCTTAGGAACCTCAGGAGTTAACCAATCCTGTTTACGGGTTAGGCAACTCAGGTGTCTAGTTTTTATTTATTTAAATGTAACCTTTATTTAACTAGGCAAGTCATTAGACCAAATTCTTATTTACAATGACGGCCTACCTTGGCCAAACCCGGACAATGCTGGGCCAATTGTGCGCCGCCCTATGGGACTCCCAATCACGGCCAGATGTGATGCCGCCTGGATTCCATCCAGGGACTGTTGTGACGCCTCTTGCATTGAGATGCAGTGCCTTAGACCACTGTGCCACTTGGGTCTAAACTTCAACAGCCGTTAGATAAGACGGAAGTTTATGAAGTAGGGCCTACAGGTCTTTAGTTAAGTCCAACCAGCCTTTTGATACAGAATGCAGTGGAGTATCAAAACTGTCACCTGTAACAAAACAAAGGGCACTATGGTAGATGGCACCCAAAGGTTTAAGTATTAGCAGCTGCACTTTGATAAATAATATCACCATAATTAAGAACAGATAAAAAGGTTGACTGAATAATCTGCTTCCTACTGCTTAGAGAAAGGCACGATCTGTTTCTGTAGAAAAAGTCAACTTTAAATGTTAGCTTCTTAACCAGCCTATCTATGTATTTTTTAAATGTAAAATCCAAATCAATCCAAATGCATAAGTATTTACACTACCGTTCAAAAGTGTGGGGTCACTTAGAAATGTCCTTGTTTTTGAAAGAAAAGCAATTTGTTTTGTCCATTAAAATAACATCAAATTGATCAGAAATACAGTGTAGACATTGTTAATGTTGTAAATGACTATTGTAGCTGGAAACGGCAGATTTCTTATGGAATATCTATATAGGCGTACAGAGGCCCATTATCAGCAACCATCACTCCTGTGTTCCAATGGCACGTTGTGTCAGCTAATCCAAGTTTATCATTTTAAAAGGCTAATTGATCATTAGAAAACCCTTTTGCAATTCTGTTAGCACAGCTGAAAACAGTTGTGCTGATTAAAGAAGCAATAAAACTGTCCTTCTTTAGACTAGTTGAGTATCTGGAGCATCAGCATTTGTGAGTTCGATTACATGCTCAAAATGGCCAGAAACAAAGACTTTCTTCTGAAACTCGTCAGTCTATTCTTGTTCTGAGAAATGAAGGTTATTCCATGTGAGAAATTGCCAAGAAAGTGAATATCTCGTACTACGCTGTGTACTACGCCCTTCACAAAACACCTCAAACTAGCTCTAACCAGAATAGAAAGAGGAGTGGGAGGCCCCGGTGCACAACTGAGCAAGAGGACAAGTACTTTAGAGTGTCTAGTTTGAGCAACAGATGCCTCACAAGTCCTCAACTGGCAGCTTCATTAAATAGTACCCGCAAAACACCAGTCTCAACGTCAACAGTGAAGAAGCGACTCTGGGATGCTGATTGGAGAACCATCTAATGAGTGAACATGTAGTTAATCTGAAACATTATTACGAGAGTTTAAAAGCAACATGTATTTGATTTTGCCCATATTAAGCACACCTTTTAAATCGGTAAGGGATTCCAGCATAGCTATAAAACCTGACTGTAGCTTTGATACAGCCAGATCAACAGTCAGGGCAATAGCATACATAACAGTATCATCTGCATATAGATGAAGTTTACCATTTTTAACAGATTGACCAATGGTGTTTATATAAATAGTGAAGAGAACCGGTTCCAAAATCAATCCCTGTGGTACACCTTTATGAAATTCAGACTTAACCCTATGAATCACGATGGCCTAGGGGTTAGGTTTAGAGTTAGGGTTAGAGCGTTAGGTTTAGGGTTAGGAGTTAGGGTTAGGGGTTAAGATTAGGGTCAAGGTTAAGGTTAGGGAAAATAAGATTTTGAATGAGAATCAATTGTTTGGTCCCCATAAGGATAGTAAAACAAACGTGTGTGTTAGTGTGTTTGTCTGCAGCTCTCACGCCTTTCAAATTAAAATCCAAAGTTGCAGTTAAAATTACATGATGTTCCCTAGGCAATAGTCAGAATAACAAAGTGCCCTTCCCCTCCCCACACCTCCTTATGTCATGCCTCCATGCTTTATTATGATCTCCATCTCCATGGGTGTGTCCCAAATAGCCCCCTATTCCCTATATAGTGGACTACTTTTTACCGGAGCCCTATGAGATTTGGTCAAAAGTACTGCACTGCATAGGGAATAGGGTGCTATTTAAGACTCAGTCTAAGTTTAGGGCTAGTAACGTAACTGTCACCTCCCATAGACAGCTATGCATGGCAGCACTAATAGCTTTCCCTGTGAGACAGCCAGCTGAACACATCAGTAGCATCCCTCAGCAATGGAGGCTGCTCCACTCAGACACACGTTGGCGCGATGTTAGTGCTACCCAAAGAAATAAACACAGGCTTTAGTGCATTAGTGTGGCAGCAGCTGTAACATGGCAACACTTAAGACCTCAGTTAGCATGCTAGCGCTAGGAGACACGGTGTGGTGCGTTGGGAATGGAGGACATAGGCTCCAACAGATGTGCTCTCTCTATAACACTCTCACTCGCTCTCCTCTCTATCCCTCGATCGTCCCTCTCTCTCTCACCATCCCTTCCGCTCTCCTCCCTTTCTTTTCCGTTCTCTCCCTCCATCTCCCTCCCTCCCTCTCTCTCCTCCCACACCCTGCCTCCTTCCCTCTCCCCCCTCTCTCCCTCTCCCCATCCCTCCTCTATCTCCCTCCCCCCCCCCCCCCTCTTTCTTTCTCCACCTCTGTAATTAGCAAGCCTTCCTACTCTGTCACTGCGGCTGATCTGTTAATTGCTCAGCCTGTTTGTTTCCACACATTCATATGGGGGAAATTAGAGGTTTTAATGAGTGTAAACCCAAAACTGTGTCATCACTTCCCCCCAGCTGTGTAGACAGTGAAGTTGGTCCTCACCTCGTCAACTGAGGAACACACAGCACGGCAGACACACCGTGTTATTTATCAAGTTATTTAATGGCACCCTATTCACTATATAGTGCACTACTTTTGATCAGAGCTGCTGAAGGCACTAGTCCAAAGTAGTGCACTATAGGGAGTAGGTTGCCCTTTGGGACGTAAAACTACTACTTACTGAAGAGTAGAGGTGTGCCTCTGCTTCACGGAGCTACACACCTCAACAGACTCAACATCAGCTTATAACTCCACTCCAGGCACAAGTTGAGCATCGTCTTGGTAGCCGGTATCTTCCACATCAATGCAGGAACCAACAGCTAATCTCAATGACTCAGTCATGATACAACAGTGATGGTTCTGTGATTGGGGTTTCCAGCCAGCTGACCACTACAGTGTGGTTACATTCCAATGCCCATACAATCATACCACCTCCTTCAGCCTACCACCATACATGCCCAATGACATTACTTATTTATAAGTAGTATGCTAGTGTTTTTATTGGAGCTCGTCTCATGGTCTCTCCTCCCTGCCTCTCTCCCCAGGAAACGAGCATCTCCCTCGGCCAAGGATGAGCACTCTGCTGGGGTGAAGGACTCTCTGCTGGCCCACTCCTCTGATCCTGTGGAGATGAGACGACTCAACTATCAGACACAAGGTATAGACACACACACACACACACACACACACATGAACTCGCTCACACACACACACACACACACACACACACACACACACACACACACACACACACACACACACACACACACACACACACACACACACACACACACACACACACACACTAGCACGCACGATGTATAGACACACACAAAGTCACAGACCCAGACACACTAGCAGACAAACAACCACTTATATTCAGATTTAGCTGTTGTTCAACTGTGGCCAAACTATCCACCTCAGAGCCTGCAGACAAATCTCCAATAAGGTAACTTCTAAAACCTGGTCTCTATTCACACCACTGCTCACACTCTCTCACACTCCTATGATATGATACATTCTGATGAATGTGTAGCCATTGGTAACCACTGTGCTATGAGAAGCAATTGAATGCAGTTCACATTACAGCCTTCAAGTATCAAACACTTCAGAGTTAAGGCTTCTACTGTATGCAGATGATTCAGCTTAATTACAACAATATCAGATGCTGGTTATCGCAAATGAAATGGTTTTGATGAGTTGGATGTGGATAATAATCAGTCCAGTGTATACTCTATACTGGATATCATCATCTTGTCTTTGTAATATCAGAGGATTGTTGTGGATGTGAAGGATTGTCACATGGCTTAGTGTACTAGGATCATATGTCTTGTTGTATTAGTAGTACTTGGGTGTCAGTCAAGTTGGAAAGGGAGTTGCTTTAGTTCAGGATGGAAGGTACTGTCTATCGGTCAACAACCCAAAGCTCTGGTCTAGTCGACGAGATGTCCTCTCCCTCTTCACCTTCATTTATGACCATTATAGAAAGACGCATTAAAGGTCTCTTAACATATAACACACCCTGCCCATACTGCTTCTCATCTCACTGGGAAGTAAAGCGAGAGAGAGAGAGAGCGAGAGAGGGTGGGCTTACATGGGAATTGCTACAGTATATTATCCATCCGTTTTCAGTGGCCCTTTGGCTCTTCTAGTGGGCCCAAATGGCACCCTATGGGCCCTGGTTGAAAGTATTGTACTATTTAGGGAATAGGGTGCCGTTTGGGACGCATACTCTCTGTCTCTTCTTCTAGTGGACTGCACTGACCCAGCTTGGTAATTAAACACTGTTGAATGCAGCATGGAGAGTCTTGAGCTTTGAACTTAGCAGAGGAATTAAGCCCACAGAATCTCTCTCTAACTCATTCTCTGAACATCAAACTCGCTATGTGTCTCACTAACTCTTTAGCCCTTGCTTTCTGTGCTCTCTTCTCTCTCGCATCTCTCTCTTCTCTTTCCTCTCTCTTACTTCCTCTTCTCTCTCTCATCTCTCTCTTCTCTCTCTCTTCTCTCTCCTCTCTCTCCTTGCTCTCTTCTCAATGTTTTCTCTCTCCTCTCTCCTCTCTCTCTTCTCTATCTTTTCTCTCTCTTCTCTATCTTTTCTCTCTCCCTTTCTCTCTTCTCTATTTTTTTCTCTCTCTCACTCTCTCTCTCTCGCTCTCTCTCTCCTCTATCTTTACTCTCTCTCCTCTCTCTCTCTCTGTTTTCTCTCTCTCCCCTTTCTCTCGCTCCCTTCTCTATCTTTTATCTCTCTCCTCTCTCTCTGTTTTCTCTCTCCTCTCTCTCTCTTCTCTCTTTTTTTTCTCTCTCTCTCTCTCTCTCTCTTCTCTATATTTTCTCTCTCCTCTCTCTCTCTGTCTCTCTCTTCTCTATTGTTTCTCTCTCTCTTTCTCTCTCTCTCTCTTCTCTATATTTTCTCTCTCTCTCTCTCTCTTCTCTCTCTCTTCTCTCTCTCTCTCTCTCTCTCTCTCTCTCTCTCTCTCGCTAACGCACTACTCTTTCTTTATGAGCTCTCTCTCACCCTCTTTCTCTCCTTCTCTCCATGTGCCTTATCTCCCTCTCTCCTCTAACTCTTCGTCTCATCCCTCATTCCTATATTCATCTCTTTCAAATCCTCTCTTCTCTCTCCCCCTCCACCCCTCCCCCCTCTCTCCATCACTCTGTGGGTGTTTTCTAGTAGTTGCTATGAGATCGGCAGCTTGTCTCTAGCAGTAGGGGGTACATAGCAGATGTTGTTTGCACAAATAGAGGCAGGTATGTTGTTGACTAATTTGCCAGCCTCTTATCTTTTGTGTCCTTGTGAGCACAATAAAGAGGTGTTCTAATAGCTCCGTTCTATACTATTCTCTGTTGTCTACTTAAGCACTCTACAGAGTAGTAGTACCTATAGTCAAGAATATGCTTTCAAGTATATGTCTCAGACTGTTGTGTCATGGTAGGCCTGGACCCAATATTGTGAAGTGAAATCGAACAATTCAGTTCGGATCCAGGCTACTGTCATGGACGGAGACAGGCTGAAACTAAGAGGACTGTTGGAATTCCAGGCTAACAGACTGACTCACTTCAGGTGTACAGACATATACACAGCCAGGCCCTTCTGAAGACCTTGGGTCTCTTTCTCTATCCCCACTTTCTGTCTCTCCTAATCCTTCTTTACCCTCTTCTCTTCTCCCCTCCTCCCCTCCCTTCCCCCTTTAACATGAATGATCCCTCTGGTATTGGTTGTTGAGTACGACACACCGACCTCCCCCATCTTCTCCCCACAGGTTCCAGTGACCCCAGTTGCCCGAACACTCCAAGTTAGTTTCCATTCCTCCTGTTTTCTACCTATTTAAACCCATCCCCATCCTCTCTCTGTGTCTCTCTCTCTCACTCTCTCTCTCTCTCTCTCTCTCTCTCTCTCTCTGTCTCGCTCACTCTCTCTGTCTCTCTGTCTTTCTCTCTGTCTCTCTATTTCTCCTCTTTCTCTCTCCTCTATCTCTCTCTCGCTTTCCATCTCTCTTTCGTTCTCATCTCTCTCTTGCTCTCTCTCTTTCGCTCTCATCTCTCTGTCTCCTCTCTCTATCTCTTTCTTTCTCTCTCTCTGTCTCTATCTCTCTGATCTCTGAGTCACTCTGCATCAGTTTTCTCAGTAGCACAGTTACAGCTCAGACAACAGTACTGATCAGTTCTGTATATACAGTAGTCTATGTATTCAGTGAGGAAGGGCTGTGAAAGTGCTGCTTTGGGAGCTGAGATGGAATGCCCCCCTCACCTCCTCCACCAACACCCCCCTTCATCCCTCCATCCCTCTACCTTCTCTACTCATCCTCCTCTCCACTGCTGTTTTTTTGCGTCACCCACCAAGGCCATCTCATCTCAGCCCCATGCTAGCTGCACCTTGTCTGTGAACATCTGATTGCTCAGTCGGCTGGAACCACCCCGCTTACACTGCACCCCCGACCCCCTCCTCCCCACTAGCCGTGTCACTTCCCCCATGTCACTTCCTTTCCACAGGCTGGCCTCAGAACTGTCACCTGTCACCGCTGGCTTGTATCAATATTGTATGTTATTTTGGAGGATCATCTATTTGTTGTTGCTTTGAGGACAAAGCCGAGATGAAAGATTGTTCCTGCATCAATCTTTCCAAGTCCTAAGCTCTTCTGCCACTGAAAGAGATGATATATGTGTTCCGTACTTTGAGGTTACAATGTAGCTATTGCTTTATTATGTACATCACCTGCTAGCAGCTGTATGTGGTATATTTTCTTTCCAGAATGTTATTTCTGAATAAAGTATTTTTTAGGTGTGTGATAATATTACTAAAGTACTAAGATGTTGGTCTCATCTAGCTATAGCCTGAGATAGTTTTCAGTTACCATTTCATGGAAAAATAATGTAACATGACGCTCTGAATACCCTCATGACCCCTCCCACTCCCACTTGTGTTGCTGTGGGCTACAGCCAACCAATCAGCATGCTCATTCACTCACTCCCTTCACAGGAGTAACCCACAGCATGGTGTTACAGAGCTCTAGAGATATCACCTGTCTGTTGCTTTCTCTCTCTCTCTCTCATCACTCTCTCTTTCTCTCACTCTTATCTCTCTTCACTCTCTCTTTCTCTCTCTGTCTTCTCTCTGTAACCACACACTTCTTTCCATTTCACCACTTTCTATGAGCTCTGTGCTTTGTCATCACAAATGCATCAGTTATCTGGTTGCGTATTTCACATTCCGTGTGTGTGTATGTCTGTTGTGTGAATGTGTGTGTGCAGGTGTATGCGGGTAGTGCATGCATGTGTGTGTGTATGTGCATATATTACACTGTGTTGTATATTTCACTCATAGCTAATGGAAAGTTGTATTTACTGCAATAGCTTGGTAACCCTGTTCTTCTCTCCTTCAGGGATGAGGGAGCACCCTCTCATCTCCACCACTGATCTGGCTAACCACATCGAGCGACTCAAGGCCAACGACGGACTCCGCTTCTCACAGGAGTATGAGGTAACTACTCCTGCTCTGCTTTGCACTGCTGACCACCACTGGCTGTCTACAACCCAGTTCCTTAATCTATAGTCTCTATAGCCTCTAAATATATTGTCTCTATAGTCTCTAGATCTATAGTCTCTAGATCTATAGTCTCTAGATCTATAGTCTTTGTCTTTATAGTATCTAGATCTATAGTCCCTAGATCTATAGTATCTATATAAATAGTCTTTATAGTATCTTGTTCTATAGTCTCTATATCTATAGTCTATAGCCTCTAGATTTATATAGTCTCTATATCTATAGTCTATACCCTCTAGATCTATATTCTCTCAAACTATAGTCTCTATAGTATCTAGATCTATAGTCTCTATAATATCTAGATCTACATTGAGTGCACAAAATATTAAGAACACCTTCCAAATATTGAGTTGCAGCAGCATTGCAGTTCCTGACACAAACCGGTGCGCCTGGCACCTACTACCATACCCCGTTCAAAGGCACTTAAATATTTTGTCTTGCCCATTCACCCTCTGAATGGCACACACACCATCCATGTCTCAATTTTCTCAAGGCTTTCAAATCCTTCTTTAACCTGTCTCCTCCCCTTCATCTACACTGATTGAAGTGGATTTAACCAGTGACATCAATAAGGGATCATAGCATTTAGCTGGATTCAGCTGGTCAGTCTGTGTCATGGAAAGATCATGGGTGCACGTTTTAGTTTTTGCCCTAGTACTACACAGCTGATTCAAAGAATCAACTAATCAGCAATATTTGATCATTTGAATCAGCTGTGTAATGTTAGGGCAAAAACCAAAATGTGCACCCCTTGGGGTCCAGAGGTCAGAGTTTTGGATGCACTGCTCTATAGTCTCTAGATCTATAGTCTCTAGATCTATAGTCTCTAGATCTATAGTCTCTCTCAACAGACTAACTCAACACTTTGATTCAGGCTCCACTCACTGCCCTGCAACCACTGTCTGTTTTTATCACTACAACCTTAGATATAAGGGAATACCTAGTCAGTACAACTGAATGCATTCAACTGAAATGTGTCTTCCGCATTTAACCCAACCCCTCTGAATCAGAAAGGTGCGGGGGGCTGCCTTAATCAACATCCACATCTTCGGCGCCCAGGGAACTGTTTGTTAACTGCCTTGCTCAGGGGAAGAACGAAAGATGTTTACATTGTCAGCTTGGGGATTCGATCCAGCAACCTTTCAGTGACTGGCCCAACACTCCTACCCGCCAGGCTACCTGCCGCCCTATATATGATATACCAATGTTCCTTCATCTACCTCTTCAACGTACCAGCTTCTGAACATGGCTAGTGTAAAGAATGATTGAGTAAACATTGGGCGTTGATGGTCCAGGGAGTTTCTAATAGTTTGTAATAGGCCAGCTATTCCTCACCCCACCTTGACTTAAATAACATCTATTATGTGTCCAGGTAATTCTGCATAATGATTTTGTTTCTGCATCCAGCTGCACTTTGCTACGTGTACATTTATCTCTGTGTAAGTTCAGGGCTGCTTTAGAACCATGCTGCTAAGTATGCATGAATTCTATCTCCCTCTCTGTTTCCCTCCTCCCTTCCAATAATATTATTCCAGTGCATTTACCTACAGTAAAAGCCAGTGAGGGATTATGCCTTGTTGTTGTCCTACAAAGGAAGGTGATTTGCATTTAAAGTGGTGAATTTCCAGCCGGATAAATCAGGACAGATGGGACCACTGTTTACCGAGGAGGGAGTGTATATTAATTATAAAACAGCATCTAGGGTTGCGTCCCAAATGGCACCCTATTCCCTATGGGCCCTGGACAAAAAAAAGGAATAGGGTGCCATTTGGGACGTATCCTAGACCCTAGATAAACTTTTCTGTGTTTACCTGTTTCCAGTCAGTGTGTTATTCAGTATAGTAATGTGTTGGGAGTGAAACAGTACAGCTGTCATGTTAGCTTATTCTCCACTCAGAGAGTGACGAAAGTGTTGAGACAGGAACGAGGTGAAATTGTCTGATGAAGTGGGTGGAAGCAGGGTTCAAACTTCACACTAACTATTAGATACACACACACACACACACACACACACACACACACACACCAATACAACTTACTCAGCCACCCCACCTCTACATGGAGATATTTCCACATAGTGTCAGGGCAGCAGGCCTTGAAATGAAACCATCATAATGGCTCTATTGAAATGAGAGGAGCCTAGCCAGGGATTCATCCAGTTAGATCTGACTCTCTGTGGCCCAAATGTGACCATATTCACTAAATAGTGCACTACTTTTGACCAGGGCCCCAAATGTCCCCACTTGTCCAAATGTTCCTTGTTTTATTATCCTTGCGAGGACTTCTGGTCCCCACACGGATAGTAAAGCCAAAAAAATCACACACACACACGCAACACACACACACACACACACACACAGACATAGTATAAGTATAATCCTAATACAGTCATCACCACTCAAAGTGTAGTAGTCCTCAGGGTGTACTGTGAGTGTCTTTAATTGATTATAAATACTGTTTGACAGTTTTAGTGGTCAGGGATAGTTGGAATAGAAGCACAGGCTGTCAACTGTTGTCTTTTAAAGGTGAATAGAGCAATTGGGTAGAAATATGTAGAGATATGTAGAAATATGAAATATGTTAATAACTAATGAAAATTCTGAGTTAAAATTCTCTCTTGTTTGTATGTGCAACACACGCATGCACGCACAAACACACACAAACACACACACACGCATGCAGAAACACACACACACTTTACTCATAATTTCCTATGATTAGTGATTCATGATCACTGCCAGCTACTGAGTGGTGAGTGCTGCCTAGAGCCAGGCCAAGATTCTCATTGGGGAATCTTTCATTTTCCCCGTCTGTGCTGTATTTAGACAGGTGAAAACACTGACAGTTGTTAGTTGACTGGCCATGCTGTCCAAGTCCAACGTTTCCTCAGCTAGTAGTGGGGACGGATGCCTTCTGCTAACACACAGGAAGGAAGCAACACCATATGTTCCGGGAGCACCGAATTAGCCAGATATGACAAATTTAGGATTGGGACTTTGCAAACAATTTATCTGAGCACTTGGCTGGTAATGTACGCTGAGGAGTGACAACAGGTGTTAATCAGGCTTTTCACCAGAAACGATCCCTTTCTAATGTGCCTCGCTAGATTAGGATATCATCGGAAGAAGAATGGGAGGCGCTTTTTAAATACCACCGCTGCTGCTTCTCTCAGTTACAGCAAATTATGGGTCTTTTTAACATTTCTTCTGCGTTCCATGTGCCTGTTTTCCCCCGGTGGATTCTCTAGACAGCTCCCATAAATTACAACAAGCACACCACACACACATGCGCACACACACCAGTGTTTCCCTTATATGCCTTTAGCAGCTGCGCACCGCTGCTGCAAAATCGTGGCTGCCATTGCAATTTTTTAAATAATGTAGATGTATAGATGTATGCATGAGGAAGACTTCACCCCCCCTCCCCACACACACACACACATAAACAACATCACATCCAGGCTCCCAGGGAGGGAATCAGAGACTTATTGTGGAGACGGCAGGCAGGTGCATCTTTCTCAGGTTGTGTTCCAAATGGTACCCTATCACTATTCAATGCACTACTCTTGGGCCCTGGTCTAAAGTAGTGCACTAAATAGGGACTAGGGTGCCATTTGGGATGCACACTCTGATGTGTGTATGAGAAATACAGCAAACAATGTCTTTCAGACACTCTGCCAGACAAACTGTCAGCCGTCATTGATTCACACATTCATCCAACTACCATTACACACACACTCACAAACACACACACGCACGCACGCACGCACACACACACAATCACCCAACTACCCTGGAACAGATGGACTGAGGGCTGAGTCACACTGACAGGGTGGGGAGTTTGTGTGTCTGTGTGTTTGTGTGTGTGTGTAAGCGTGTTTGTACTGTGTATATTGTCAGTGCATGGGTGGGTGGTGTTTGGGCATGTTTGCGCAGAAATAGCTAATTATGATTTTTTTTATATACAGCACCAGTCAAAAGTTTCATAATTCAAGGGTTTTTATTTATTTGTCCTATTTTATACATTGTAAAATAATAGTGAAGACATCAAAACTATGAAATAACACATACAGAATCATGTTGTAACCAAAAAAGTGTTAAACAAATCAAAATATATTTTAGATTTTAGATTCTTCAAAGTAGCCACCCTTTGCATTGATGACAGCTTTGCACACTCTTGGCATTCTCTCAACCAACTTCACCTGGAATGCTTTTCCAACAGTCTTGAAGGAGTTCCCACATATGCTGAGCACTTGTTGGCTGCTTTTCCTTCACTCTGCGGTCCAACTCATCCCAAACCATATCATTTGGGTTGAAGTCAGGTGATTGTGGAGGCCAGGTCATCTGATGCAGCACTCCATCTCTCTCCTTCTTGGTCAAATAGCCCTTACACAGCCTGGAGGTGTGTTGGGTCATTGTCCAGTTGAAAAGCAAATGATAGTCCCACTAAACGCAAACCAGATGGAATGGCGTATCGCTGCAGGATGCTGTGGTAGCCATGCTGGTTAAGTGTGCCTTGAATTCAAATCAAATCAAATGTTATTTGTCACATGCGCGAATACAACAGGTGTAGACTGTAACGGCTGTCGTATAGAGGAAACCAACGCGCAGCGTGTTGAGTGCTCATAATTACTGTTTATTAAACTCAGAACACTAAAGAAAATAAGAAAGAGAAAACGATCAGCTAACAGTTCTGTCAGGTACTGAAGACTACACAGAACACAACTAAACAGAATACAACTGCCCACAAACACACTAGAAAAAACCCCAACATAAATATGATCTCCAATTAGAGACAACGCAAACCAGCTGCCTTTAATTGGAGATCATCCCAAAAACCTCCAACATAGAAATAGAATACTAGAACAAAACATAGAAATAGAAAACATAGACAAACCACCCAAAACACCCCCTGTCACGCCCTGACCTACTCTACTATAGAAAATGACATCTTACTAGGGTCAGGACGTGACAGTACCCCCCCCCCCAGACCCCCCCCCCCAAAGGTGCAGACTCTGAATGCAACTAAAAAACAACAAAAGAAACCACAAAACAAAAAGGGAGTGTAGGGAGGGTGACAATTGTCTATGGCGGCTCTAGTGCAGTACCCAGAACCTTACCATCCAGCAGATCCTCCAGCAGCGGAGGTGGCTCCGGTTCGGGGTGTAACCCCCGCTCCGCCTGCAGATCCCTCTGCTTCTGTACCACTGGACCGTGGATCGTCGTCGGATGAACCGGACTGTAGATCATCGCCGCAGGCTCTGTACTGCAGACCGCCGCTGGAGGTTCTGGGCTGTGGGCCGCCGCTGAAGACTCCGGGCTGTGGGCCGTCGCTGAAGACTCTGGGCTGCGGGCCGTCTCTGAAGACTGCGGGCCGTCTCAGGAGGTTCCGGACTGCGGGCTGGCTCAGGAGGTTCCGGACTGCGGGCCGGCTCAGGAGATTCTGGACTGCGAGCCTGCTCAAGAGGTTCTGGACTGCGGGCCGGCTCAGGAGGTTCCGGACTGCGGACCGTCTCAGGAGGTTCCGGACTGCGGACCGTCTCAGGAGGTTCCGGACTGTGGACTGTCTCAGAAGGTTCCGGACTGTAGGCCGTCTCAGGAGGTTCCGAACTGTGGACCGTCACTGCAGGCTCCGTGCCATGGATCATCACTACAGGTTCAATGCCATGGATCATCGCTGGAGGCTTCGTGCCATGGATTATCTCTACAGGCTCCGGGCCATGGATCATCCCTACAGGCTTCTTGCCATGGATTATCCCTACAGGCTCCGGGCCATGGATCATCCCTACAGGCTTCTTGCCATGGATCATCTCTACAGGCTTCGGACCATAGATCATCACTGGAGGCTTCTTTCATGGAGCTGGAATAGGTCTCACCGGACTAGGGAACGTCGCTGGGAGTTCTGGACTAGGGAACGTCGCTGGAGGCTTCTTTCGTGGAGCTGGAATAGGTCTCACTGGACTAGGGAACGTCGCTGGGAGTTCTGGACTAGGGAACGTCGCTGGAGGCTCCAGACTGGAGAGCGTCGCTGGAGGCCGGGTGTGCATAGCAGGCACAGGGTATACTGGGCCATGGAGGTGCACTGGAGATCTGGAGCTTATGGCTGGCACAACCCGTCCTGGCTGGATAACCTCCGTAGCCCGACAAGCGCGAGGCGTTGTGACAGGTCGCACAGGTTTGTGTTTCCGAACTGTGGGTACCGTGCGTAGAGCTGGCGCAGGATAACCTGGGCCGAAAAGACGCACTGGAGACCAGGAATGCTGAGCAGGCATACTCCTTCCTGGCTGAATGCCAACTCTAGCACGGCACCTGTGAGGAGCTTGCACCGAGCACACCGAGCTGTAGCTGCGCACTGGCGACACAGTGCGTATCTCAGCATAACATGGTGCTTGCTCGATCACTCGCCCCCCACAGTAAGCACAGGGAGTTGGCTCAGGTCTCCAACCTGACTCTGCCAATCTCCCCGTGTGCCCCCCCCCCCCTGTCTCTCGCACTTGCCTAGTGGTTTGTACAGCACCTCATAATAACGCCGCTCCGCTTTAGCTGCCACACAGGTCCCGTGTGGCTCATTTGGTAGAGCATGGTGTTTGCAACACCAGGGTTGTGGGTTCGATTCCCACGGGGGACTAGTACGGAGAAAAAATGTATGAAATGTATGCATTCACTACTGTAAGTCGCTCTGGATAAGAGCGTCTGCTAAATGACTAAAGTAAAAATGTCAATCTCCTCCCTCGGATGGCGATACTCCCCAGCCTGCCTCCAGGGTCCTTTTCCGTCCAGAATTTCTTCCCAGGTCCATTCATCTGCACGCTGCTTGGTCCTTTTGTGGTGGGCAGTTCTGTAACGGCTGTCGTATATAGGGGACCAAGGCGCAGCGTGTTGAGTGCTCATAATTACTGTTTATTAAACTCAGAACACTAAAGAAAATAACAAAGAGAAAACGATCAGCTAACAGTTCTGTCAGGTACTGAAGACTACACAGAACACAACTAAACAGAATACAACTGCCCACAAACACACTAGAAAAAAACCCAACATAAATATGATCTCCAATTAGAGACAAAGCGAACCAGCTGCCTCTAATTGGAGATCATCCCAAAAACCTCCAACATAGAAATAGAATACTAGAAAAAAACATAGAAATAGAAAACATAGACAAACCACCCAAAACATCCCCTGTCATGCCCTGACCTACTCTACTATGGAAAATGACATCTTACTAGGGTCAGGACGTGACATAGACCTTACAGTGAAATGCTTACTTACAAGTCCTTAACCAACAATGCAGTTTTAAGAAAATACCCCAAAAAAGTAAGAGATAAGAATAACAAATGAATAATGAGCAGCATTAGATAACAATAGCGGGGCTATATACAGGGGGTACAGGTACAGAGTCAATGTACAGAGGCACCGGTGTCGAGGTAATTGAGGTAATATGTACATGTAGGTAGAGTTATTAAAGTGACTATGCATAGATAATAACAGAGAGTAGCAGCAGCGTTCCATTCTAAATAAATCACAGACAGTGTCACCAGCAAAGCACAGCCACACCATCACACCTCCTCCTCCATGCTTCACGGTGGGAACCACACATGTGGAGATCATCCGTTCACCTACTCTGCATCTCACAAAGACACGGCGGTTGGAACCAAAAATTTTGACCCATCAGACTCAAGGACAGATTTCCACCGATCTAATGTCCATTGCTCGTGTTTCTTGGCCCAAGCAAGTCTTCTTCTTATTGGTGTCCTTCAGTAGTGGTTTCTTTGCAGCAATTCGACCATGAAGGCCTGATTCATGAAGGCCTGAGTCTCCTCTGAACAGTTGTTGTTGAGATGTGTCTGTTCCTCCTACTCTGTGAAGCATTTATTTGGATAGCAATTTCTGAGGCTGGTAACTCGAATGAAATTTTCCGGATTGACTTACCGTCATGTCTAAAGTAATGATGGACTGTCATTTTTCTTTACTTATTTGAGCTGTTCTCACGATAATAAGGCTTTGGTATTTTACCAAATAGGGCTATTGTCTGTAAACCACACCTACCTTGTCACAACACAGCTGATTGGTTCAAACGCATTAAGAAGGAAAGAGATTTCACAAATTAACGTTTAACAAGGCACATCTGTTAATTGAAATGCATTCCAGGTGACGACCTCATGAAGATGGCTGAGAGAATGCCAAGAGTTTGTAAATCTGTCATCAAGTCATAGGGTGGGATCCCCATTAGCTGTTGCAAATGCAGCAGCTACTCTTCCTGGGGTCCACAGAAAAGTACACCTTTCTACCTGACCAACTGCTAACTGAAGCAGTAACTCAGAATATTGTAATATGTTAAGCTTTACAAAAAAAGCTATATACATAGGGTATGCCACAAATGGCACCCTATTCCTTATATAGTGCACTACGTTTGACCAGGGCCTATATTGCACTGTATAGAGAGTAATAGAGAGACATTTGGGACTTCACCACAGTCAGTTACTGTATGAAGTGTATTGACAGGATTTGATATCAGCTGAAATACAGGAGCTGTTCTAGAAGCATCACACACACACACACACACACACACACGCACGCACGCATGCCCGCACACACACACACACACACACACACACACACACGCTAGTAAAAAAACAAGGCTGAGGGCTCTTCAAATGTGTCAGAATGCAAAGTCAATTTTCCTTGCCTATGTAAATTCAGCCGCCTGCGCCAAACGTTAGCATGGTATCTCTGCCTCACAGAGGTACACATGGTGGCAGCCCTCTGGGCTTTTGTCTTTCTGTCTGACTGTTCTGTGGGTACCTGTTTTGTTTCTGGGAGAAATGGAAATGCGGCAGTGTCGGCGATAGAGTGTGATTGCAGTGACATGCACAGTAACTGATATTCACGTCAGCGGGGTGCATTAGCAGTAATGTGTGTGATTTGTCAGAGTGACGCAGTGAAGGCTTTACCTAACAGGCTGTTAAATAAGATGTACGCTCAACCTCTCTCACCATTGTCATTGTTATCAGCAAGCAGACTGGGGCCCACATGCCTTCCCAGCTAGTCAGTCAACCAGTCAGTCAGTCAGTCAGTCAGCCAGTCAGTCAGTCAGGAGGAAACCACCAGAATGTACAGCCTTTTTTCAGTTTGTGTGTGTGAGAGAGAAAGTGGGAGAGAGTGAAAGAGGGTGTGAGAGATAGAAAGAGGGAGTGAGAGAGAGGGAAAGAGAGAGAGGTGGGGCATAGAGAGAGAGAGGCAATACAGTGAATGGGTTGGGGAGAGAAGGAGAAAGAGAGAGCAAGACAGAGACAGAGAGGTGAGACAGTGAAGGGGTTGGGAAGAGAGAGAGAGAGAGAGAGAGAGAGGAGAGAGAGAGAGGCTAGACAGTGAAGGAGTTGGGAGAGAGAGAGAGAGGCTAGACAGTGAAGGGGTTGGGGAGAGAGAGAGAGAGACTAGACAGTGAAGGGTTGGAGAGAGAGAGAGAGAGAGAGAGAGAGAGAGAGAGGGGCTAGACAGTGAAGGGGTTGGGGGAGAGAGAGAGAGAGAGAGAGAGAGAGAGAGGAGAGAGAGAGAGAGAGGCTAGACAGTGAAGGGGTTGGGGAGAGAGAGAGGCTAGACAGTGAAGGGGTCAGGGAGAGAGAGAAAGAGGCTAGACAGTGAAGGGGTTGGGGGGGAGAGAGAGAGAGAGAGAGAGAGAGGCTAGACAGTGAAGGGGTCAGGGAGAGAGAGAAAGAGGCTAGACAGTGAAGGGTTGGAGAGAGAGAGAGAGAGAGAGGCTAGACAGTGAAGGGGTCAGGGGGAGAGAGAGGCTAGACAGTGAAGGGGTTGGAGAGAGAGACAGGCTAGACAGTGAAGGGTTGGGAGAGAGAGAGAGAGAGAGAGAGGCTAGACAGTGAAGGGGTTGGGGAGAGAGAGCGAGGCTAGACAGTGAAGGGGTTGGGGGAGAGAGAGAGAGAGGCTAGACAGTGAAGGGGTCAGGGAGAGAGAGAAAGAGGCTAGACAGTGAAGGGTTGGAGAGAGAGAGAGAGAGAGAGAGAGAGAGAGAGGGAGAGGCTAGACAGTGAAGGGGTCAGGGAGGAGAGAGAGAGGCTAGACAGTGAAGGGGTCTGGAGAGAGAGAGCGAGGCTAGACAGTGAAGGGGTTGGGAGAGAGAGAGAGAGCGAGGCTAGACAGTGAAGGGGTTGGAGAGGAGAGAGAGAGAGAGGCTAGACAGTGAAGGGGTCAGGGGAGAGAGAGAGAGGCTGGACAGTGAAGGGGTCTGGAGAGAGAGAGAGAGGCTAGACAGTGAAGGGGTTGGGGTAGGGAGAGAGAGAGGCTAGACAGTGAAGGGGTCTGGGAGAGAGAGAGGGAGAGGCTAGACAGTGAAGAGGTCAGGGAGAGAGAGAGAGAGAGAGGCTAGACAGTGAAGAGGTCAGGGAGAGAGAGAGAGAGAGGCTAGACAGTGATGGGGTCAGGGAGAGAGAGACAGGCTAGACAGTGATGGGGTCAGGGAGAGAGTATGTGTTTGTTTTTCAGATGACGTGAGATCAGTACTCAGAGCTAAAATGTCAATAATTAAATAAGAATCTAGTTGGCCATTATTTAGTTGGACCAGAGCAGAGCCTTTGTCCAGTGCCAGGGATAAATACAGGGCTCAGATGAATCATCAACCTGCATTGCGTAGCTATCCCATACCCTGCCTGCCATATGTTCTGCTCTCTCCCTCACTGTGTCATATACTGTAGTATAGTCTACTTCTATATACTGTATGACTACATTTTCCCACCATGAAACATTGTTTAAACATCATCCAATAGTTTCTGGACAGCCTCCTCCATTTTCTTCTTCCTTATTTGATGATAAGGAAGCTAATATCTGATTTACTAGCTTGTATAGTAGATATTTCCTATTTCCTCTCATCCAGCAGAAGCCTACATACAGAACACTCTCTTCCCCCCCACTTACCTGCTGGAGGTGAATATGAAGCTGCAACATTGTGTGTGTAGGTGTGGGGTCCAGCTACATTGTTCTATTTCCTTCTGTAGGTTCTGCCCTCTCTGTGTCTAGGGGGCTGGAGGTCGCGACCTCAGGCTGGGTATATTCAGGGATGCTGACACAGAGGTGTGTTTCGGCTCTGTTCACCGCTGTGATTCCTTGATTTTATCAGCACAGCTCTCCTTGGCCATTAGGTGGCCCTGAGGTGGCAGAGCCACGGCTGAGAGGTGATTTTAGGACTGTACAAACAGCCCGGGGTGAAGCCAGAGTTCTGTGGGATCACAGAGGGCTGCTTTTATTACAAAACGGGCATTGAAAAAGATGGGGAATGAGTTGTGGTGCCTCCAAAAATATCACAGGGAAGATGACAGTCCCCTCCTCTCTCTCTCTCTCTCTCTCTCTCTCTCTCTCTCTCTCTCTCTCTCCTCTCGCTCTCTCTCTCTCTCTCTCTCTCTCTCGCTCTCTCTCTATCTCTCCTTCCCCCTCTCTCCTGCTCTCTCTATCTCCCTCCCTCCCTCCCCTTCTCTCCTTCCAACTCTCCCTCCATCAGTCTGTAGACCCAGGCCAGCAGTTCACATGGGAACACTCTAACCTGGAGGTGAACAAGCCAAAGAACCGCTATGCAAACGTCATTGCCTACGACCACTCCAGGGTCATCCTCGCCTCCGTCGACGGTATGTTTGGTTGATTTGTTGTGGTTGTTGTTGTGATGTGTTTTGGAGGTTTGTTTGGCTTTTTAAGGCTGGATGTGGGGAGGTAATGTGTTATTAAGTGAGCATATCTCAATAAAGAGTTTTATTGTAGTGGGGTGTTTAGAGGTTATGTTTTGCTTTTTAAGGAGGGGTGGGGGGAGGTCACAAAGAGGTGGGAGGGATTGTGATGTTATTACTAAGTGAGGCTGTCTTAATAAAGAGAATCCAAAGTCAAGTCTGTAGACAGTAATCTCCCACCCACTGCAAAGTCACAACAACAACAGTACACCCAATCCCCAGGTGTGACAATGCCTCTCCATCACTCACTGTCTGTCTGTCTCTGTTTGGAGTCAGTTAGTGATGTAAATGATAATGCATCCTGATGGTTGTGAATGGCTCTGTCTCTCTTCTCTCTGTGTTGTCCTGTGTGGGCCTGTCTCATGCTGTGAAGGGGGTGTTGATACCCTGCCAGCCTGCTAGGCTGCATCCGAAATGGCAGCGTATCCCCTATATAGTGCATTACCATATGGGCCCTGGTCAAAAGTAATGTACTATATAGGGTATACGGTGCCATATAGGAAGAAGGAATGGAGTGGCAGTGCCCTATGGGCCCTGGTCAAAATAAGTGCACTATACAGTGAATAGGGTGCCATTTGGGATGTTGCCCTAATGTTTCCTAACACTGTGTTCCTTCACCGTGTTACAGGAGTGCCAGGTAGTGACTACATCAACGCTAACTACATAGACAGCTACAGGAAGCAGAACGCCTGCATCGCTACACAGGGCCCGCTTCCTGAAACCCTGAGTGACTTCTGGAGGATGGTGTGGGAGCAGAGGACCAACACTATCGTCATGATGACCAGACTGGAGGAGAAGTCACGGGTGAATATACACACACACTACAATGTCAGCACACTCACAACCATGTGCATGTACACATTCTGGGCTGAACAGACACCATACACACAACACTGTCTCAGGACACACACACACAACACGACCGTTGATTCACCCTGCACTCACAGACTGTAACAGTCCCAGTAGTCTCACCTTGGTCTCTAATGGACAGGAGGTTTGAGGGTCGACTGTAAGGTGTAAAACCCTAAACGAGGAGTTTGAATAGACTCAGAAAATAAATCACATGGTGACTGCATGATGACAGCTTAGAGAGAGGGAAGTGTGTAGGTGTAAAGGGTGACACACGAGCACACACACACACACACCACACACACACACACACACACACACACCACCACACACCTTCTCTAGCCTGATTAATAACAGTGGAACTAAAGGGCATCCCATAGTGGTACACCTTTATAAGCACAGACAAAGTTCATCATGTTCCTGCCAAACTTAATATCACACGTCTCTTTAGACCCATGAGGGGTCAACTCATCATTAAATGACCTTTCACCTTTGAACCTTTGCCCCTGTTATTTATCACCAGCACAGCATGGTGTCACTTCTGGCAACATCCCAGCACCACCTCTTTGTCGTCTAACCTCTATCCACCTCAGCTATCTTTCTGACTAGAGAGGACCTGAAAAATCTACGGACAGTCACAGGAAGTCATGTGACTGTCCGTAGCAGCTGACATGGGGGACGCAGTGACACCCCCGCCTCCCCTCCAGAGTGATCACCTGTCCACTCCGCTCCATTCTGTTCTGTTTCATTAAGCGACCAGAGCACAGGAGCCTGGAGTAATGTCAGGGACAGCAGTCATTTCCAACTGCCTCTTAGCTAGTCTGGGTTAAAGTGGTAGAATGCACCTGTAGGCTAAACAGATAAAACATCACCAAACAGGAATTGTATTATCTGTCTACATGGTCTGTGTTAGTAGGAAATGCACCAGACGCCTACTTTTCACAGCAGATTTTGGTTTGTGGCTGCCATGTGCTCAGTCAGATAGGTCACTTAGCTCTTGGCTCTTGGTTGTGTTTGGGAAGTCCAGTGAAATTATGTGTCCAGGTGGTAATCCTGCTGTCCACCAGAATGTCCAATCACAATGCCCTCTCACAATGCCCCGATCAATGGCCCTGAAGCACCGGGCTGCTGTCCAATCAGAATGCCCTGACTAATGGCCCTGAAGCACCAGCCTGCTGTCCAATCAGAATGCCCTGACTAATGTCCCTGGAGCACCAGCCTGCTGTCCAATCAGAATGTGCTAACTAATGTCCCTTTGGGGTGGAGGTTTGGAGGAGTAAAATAAAGGTTAAATAAAGGTTAAATAAATAAATAAAGGAAGAGAGGCACAAGTCACGCTCTGAGCTCCAGGGTTCTCCAGGGCTTAGGCCAGTTCCAATGTTACCACAGCCCCCCCTGGACAGGACTGTGTAGCGGAAGCCCCCCATCTGCCTGGCCCATGCCAGCTAGGGTCTCTGGGCCTGTAGTCCCATAGAGCTAGGCCCCTAAACTCCAGCTGGCTATCTCTCCTCTCTCCCCCCAGGACATGAAGGATAGCACAGTGGAGCGGAAGCAAGCTGTCACACTTCACTCAGCCTAAGTCCTTGTCCCATGTCTTCTCTCTCACAGCCCTTAGTTCCTGACTGTCCCATTACCCTAACACAAGCCTCTTCAGCCTCAGTCCCTGTCTCATTCTGCTTCCCTCATTCCAGTGCTCCTACACTAAGTCCAATATCTTCATTGTCCTGTGTCTGTGTGTTTGTGTCTGTAACAGGTGAAGTGTGACCAGTACTGGCCCAGTCGGGGTACAGAGACCTATGGAATGATCCAGGTGACCATGTTGGACACTGTGGAGCTGGCTACCTACAGCGTACGCACCTTCGCCCTCTATAAGGTAAGGAATAGCATGTACTGTATCCCAAAAATGACCAGCTCTTGACCAGCTGGAGGGCAATGATTCCGGAATGTGTTCTCGAGCCATTATCAAATCTCATGCTAGCTAACATGTTGTAAATATGAATGTCTGTCAGAGAGACTACCCAGAATGTGGCCACCAGTGTGTGTCTGTGGTGTTCTGATATGTTGCTCTACCAGAATGGCTCCAGCGAGAAGAGAGAGGTTCGTCAGTTCCAGTTCATGGCCTGGCCGGACCATGGAGTGCCTGAGTACCCCACCCCCACCCTGGCCTTCCTCCGCAGGGTCAAGGCCTGCAACCCCACAGATGCAGGACCCATGGTGGTCCACTGCAGGTAAACCCCATCTCAGACCTGCTTCAGAGATATGTTTGACCTGATGATGACCTAAGTATTGTAACAAACCATATGGGAGAATACATTTCAGTGTTTGTGGTGTTTTTGAGTTTATTTTTGCCTAACATATTATTTAATCTCCAGTACCGGCTCAGAAACATAGGTTGACATTTATATTTACCGTTATTTCAACAGGGAAGTCATATTGAGACTAAAGTTTATTTTACAAATGAGCCCTGCACAATAGAAAACAAGCACATACAACAACTGTACATATTTTGATGTACTGGAGGTAGCACTGCTGGGAGCTGGCACAGCCACAAAGTCATCAAATCTGATTTTAAACCTAACCCTAACCTAATTCTTACAATATAGCCACTGGCCCATCTAGTGGAAATCACTCAGCCCTGCCTCCAGGACAAGATTCATCCCAATAAACATCAACCTGCCTCAGAAACATTGAATGTGTGCATGTAATCTCTTCCAATGCCAGATTTGTGAGTTTTTCAGTGTAGTTACAGTCGTTTCTGTCTGTGTCTGTGCAAGGCTCTACAGTTACAGTTACCTGTCTCTCCCCACAGTGCTGGTGTAGGTCGGACCGGTTGCTTCATCGTGATTGAGGCCATGCTGGAGCGTATGAAGCATGAGAAGTCAGTGGATATCTACGGTCATGTGACGTGTATGAGAGCTCAGAGGAACTACATGGTGCAGACGGAGGACCAGTACATCTTCATCCACGAGGCCCTGCTAGAGGCAGCCACCTGCGGTAACACAGAGGTCCCTGCACGCAACCTGTACGCACACATCCAGAAACTCACCCAGGTCACGCCCGGAGACACGGTCACTGCCATGGAGCTAGAGTTTAAGGTAGGTAGTAGCTGTCCTCCTGAACATAACAATACAGTTCAGTTCTATGTTATAAACCTAGCTAGAAAAGTGGTGGACGGTTCGCAACCTTTAGTACTAACAACGGACTTGTGATTCCATTTGGACTTGCTCAGGCTTGGACTTGCTAGGGAGCTGGGATTCAACTTAGACTTGAGGTTAAGTGACTTAACTGGTACAGTTACTAATTGGAGCATTTAGTTAAAAGCAGTAGAACAGTTGTTGTTGTTGTTGGTGGTGTCTCAGTCTGTACGATGCAGTGGGAGCAGGAAGTTAATGTCTCAGTGTGTTTGGGAGCATTTTCATCCTCACACTGTAACTCTGAAATGAATAGAATCTCCTAGGAGGGGCGTTCTGTTTCAGTGTTTCAGAGGCTTATCTTCTGGACTGGGGATGAGAGACTGAACTAGAGGGAGGGGGCTGTGGGAGGGAGAGTGAGACAGAGAGAAAGAGAGTGATCTAGTGAGGGAGGAGTGTGGAGACAGGCTGACTGTCTGACAGCCTGTAGATAAAGGCTCAATGGGTTGGAGAGCTGATGCATCCTGGGATTGGGCCTACACCACTGGGCTCCAACGACTCTATTGGACCCCATCACATACTCACTATCTGCGTCCCAAATGGCAGCATGTTCCCTATATAGACCCATAGTAGTGCACTGTGTAGGGATTACAATGCAATTTGGGACGCCGCCACTCACAGCCTCCCGCCATAGGAAAACAAAACAGCTCTAACCAGCCTCCTCCTCTGAGACACGCCGCCTCAACCCAAATGATGTGGGTCAAACTTGTTCAGCAAGCAGGAGGATTGTAAGTCCTCACTCCACTGGCAGTTCTGAAACGGACACTTTGCTTTCTTGCTACTGACAGAGTATAATATCATCAGAACATCATCAGCAGTGCCAGCAACAAAAAAACTCCCCCTTTCAGTTTTCAATGTCTTGTTTGGTTTAGTTTTATTTCGTCGCAGTGGCATGGATACAGTCAGCTTGTGTATCTATCTTCACAGGCGTCCCGAATGTTGTGTGGGAGTGTTTTTTGACTCTCTGACGTCTCCGTTCGTGGCTGTGGCTGTGCTGTCGACACTAGTTTTTACGGAGAGAGAGAGGTGTTGTCAGCGTCAGCAGGTTGTTATTTGAAGCTGTAGAACAAAGGGGCTCAGCTCAAAGCTCATCATTTTCATGCATCAATAAGAGTGTTAGCCCCCAACCCCGTGCCCTTCGACATTCCTGCTCACACACAGCAATGCTAGGCTGGCTGGGATCCCCAGCTTTAGCACTTTGAAGAGACAGGGGCTAGATAGAAGGGAAGGAAGGTGGGCGTCAGGAAAAGCTGTGGCAACAGTCATCTTCAGGTTAGAGGCATAGAAATATAATTACTAGAATGGGAAAAAGACTCGCACCTTCATGGGTGCAGTCAATTTTAGTATTTATATTTCTATGGTTATGGGTTGGTGTTTCTCTACAATAGCACACAGTTCTTTAATCTGATCCAAAATTGTATCTTTAATCTGTCCATTCCTCTTCCCTTCCTTCTCCAGAAACTGGCCAACTCCAAAGCACATACCTCAAGATTCATCAGTGCCAACCTGCCCTGTAACAAGTTCAAGAACCGGCTGGTGAACATCATGCCTTTTGAGTCCACCCGCGTGAGTCTGCAGCCTATCAGAGGAGTGGAGGGCTCCGACTACATCAATGCCAGCTTCATCGACGGATACAGGTAAGATAGAGGGGGATGAGGAGAGAAGGAGCGATGAGAGGAGAGGGGAGAGGGGAGTGGAGGGGAGAAGAGGATAGGGAGAGGAGAGAGGAGAGGAGAGCAGGGAGGAAAAGAGGAGGGGAGAGCAGAAGAGACGGGGAGGGGGCGAGGTTCAGGGCCAGAGAGGAGATGGGAGGAGGTAGAGGGGAGGAGGTAGGGGAGGAGAGGGGAGGATAGAAGAGGGGATTCAGACTCAGACTGTGAGAAAACAAGACATTACATATTCTGAAGACTAGAATAAGTGAGATGGGGTGATGGTGAGAATGGAGAAGAGGAAATAGAAATAGAGAAGAGAGAATCCATCCTGCACAGCTCCTCAAATGAGTGAGGAGGTGGACCTTTCCTGCAGCGACTGACAGCAGTGAATTATGGTGTGAAATGGAGGCCAGTATTTTCCTGCCTCTCTTGCCTTAGTCTTGTCAGTTGTCAGGACAAATTGGTTGTATTGGCAGTACTGTCCATTCCTTCTCACACTTCTCCTGTGGTAAATAAATAGTCTGATTGTGACAGGTGACAAACCCCTCCTCGGAGAGGAATACAGTGATTACCTATTGTGATAGCTCTGTTTATGTCTGCTGATACCCACAATCCTTTACTCTACAACTGTCCATCTATGGGAATCTGCCCAGCAACACTCAATGGAAGATGTATGGTTCTAAAAAATGACGTTTTCTATGAATTTAAAGACATTTGTTCATATTTGGAGAAAGAATATTGAAAAGGAGCACCTATTGTTTTCAGAGTTACAGTTCATTTGGAAAGTATTCAGACCCCTTGACTTTCTCCACATTTTGTAACCTTACAGCCTTATTCTAAAATTGATTAAATTGTTTTTTTTCCCTCATCAATTTATGTACAATAACCCATAATGACACAGCAAAAACTGAAATATTACATTTACATAAGTATTCAAACCCTTTACTCAGTACTTTGTTGAAGCACCTTTGGCAGCGATTACAGCCTTAAGTCTTCTTGGGTATGACGCTACAAGCTTGGCACACCTGTATTTGGGGAGTTTCTCCCATTCTTCTCTGCAGATGCACAACTATTTTCAGGTTTCTCCAGAGATGTTTGATTGGGTTCAAGTCCGGGCTCTGGCTGGGCCACTCAAGGACATTCAGAGACTTGTTCCGAAGCCACTCCTGTGTTGTCTTGGCTGTGTGCTTAGGGACATTGTCCTGTTGGAAGATGAGCCTTCGCCGCAGTCTGAGGTCCTGAGCACTCTGGAGCAGGTTTTCACCAACGATCTCTCTGTACTTTGCTTCGTTCATCTATCCCTCGATCCTGACTAATCTCCCAGTCCCTGCCGCTGAAAAACATCCCCACAGCATGATGCTGCCACCACCATGCTTCACCGTAGGGATGGTGACAGGTTTCCTCCAGACGTGTTGCTTGGCATTCAGGCCATCAGACCAGAGAATCTTGTTTCTCATGGTCTGAGAGTCCTGTAGGTGCCTTTTGGCAAACTCCAAACAGGCTGTCATATGCCTTTTACTGAGTAGTGGCTTCCGTTTGGCCACTCTACCATAAAGGCCTGATTGGTGGAGTGCTGCAGAGTCCTTCTGGAGGGTTCTCCCTTCTCCACAGAGGAACTCTGGAGCTCTGTCAGAGCGACCATCGGGTTCTTGGCCACCTCCCTGACCAAGGACCTTCTTCCCCAATTGCTCAGTTTGGCCAGGCGGCCAGCACTAGGAAGAGTTTTGTTGGTTCCAAACTTCTTCCATTTAAGAATGATGGAGGCCACTGTGTTCTTGGGGATCTTCAATGCTGCAGACATTTTTTTGGTACCCTTCCCCAGATCTGTGCCTCGACAAAATCCTGTCTCAGAGCTCTATGGACAATTCCTTCAACCTCATGGCTTGTTTTTTGTTCTGAAATGCATTGTCAACTGTGGGACCTTATATAGAGAGGAGTGTGCCTTTTCAAATCATGTCCAATCAATTGAATTTACATTTGAGTCATTTAGCAGACGCTCTTATCCAGAGCGACTTACAGTAGTGAATGCATACATTTCATACATTTTTTCTCCGTACTGGTCTCCCGTGGGAATCGAACCCACAACCCTAGCGTTGCAAACACCATGCTCTACCAACTGAGCCACACGTGGACTCCAATCAAGTTGTAGAAACATCTCAAAGATGATCAATGGAAACAGAATGCACCTGAGGTCACATTTCGAAACTCATAGCAAATACATTTTCATTATGGGGTAACGTTATTGTGTATAGATTGATGAGGATTTTTTCAATTTAATCATTGTAGAATAAGGCTGTAACGTAACAAAATGTGGAAAAGGGGAAGGTGTTTGAATACTTGCCGAATTCACTGTATATAAGACACAACAGCCAGCAGGATGTGTGAGTGTGTGTGTTCTTGCATTCGGGAGGTGCTTGGGAACTCCCGTTCAGTTACTGTCCCATTTCCAATTAGTACCTAATCAGGGAGGTCCCATAGAGCCGTCTCCTTTCTGGAAGTATAAACACTGTAATTGGCTGTAACGCACAATGCTACAACACACTAATGACTGACAGAATGAATAAGAGCTTTTTTAAGTATTTTTGTTGGTGGGGGGGATTCGTTGATGTGGTTTTCTGATCCGATTTCCTCCTCATATTCCCCCCCCCCCCCCCCCCCCCCCCCCCCCCCCCCCCCCCCCCCCCCCCCCCCCCCCCCACACACACACACACACACACACACACACACACACACACACACACACACACACACACACACACACACACACACACACACCCTTCTCCTCCTGTGTGCCTAATGAAGTCCCTGGGGCTGCCCCACCTGAGGGAGGGAAGGAAGGGGGGTGTAATTCCCCTTTAATTCCTGTAGCGGTAATTAAAAGTGAATTAAGACATAGAGAGGTGTTAGTTTGCATCCCAAATGGCACCCTAGGGCATATACAGTGCACTAGTTTTGACCAAGCCCCATAGGGTCCTGGTCAAAAGTAGTGCACTTTATAGGGAATAGGGGGCCATTTGGGGTGCTGACTTTCTCTCTCCTGGCTCGTAGTGAGATGTTAGTGTTCTCTCTCCCGGCAGGCAGGCATCTTTAAAGTGCCAGAGGGGATTAGGATGGTTTAGATGAAGAAGGGGAGGATAATGATGATGATGCAATGATGATGATGTCATACTGGTTAGGTGTTTCCCAGTATTCTGATATCCTGAGGTGGTCATTCCACTGCCATCATGATGCAAGCCTCTTGCTCAACAGCCATTTTACACTAACAATTGTATTTATTTAACTCTAAACATGCATATGTCTGGATAAATGTCTCGGTAGAGCAATGATCTCTATGGCTGACCTTGAGCTTTGCCTGTTCATTTGCAGGCATGCTTATTGCCATTGTCAAAGCAGAACACTCAAACTATAATAATTCAGCTGTAAGAAACTGAATCTTCATGCAGCATGAGTCAAACCCATCAACTGTGAGAGACTCTTTGAACAAGGTGCTAAGGCATGGCTCACTTACTAGTTATCACATAGAAAAGATAGATGGAACTCAGAGTTCCAGCAGCAGCCCCTTCTTACACTGCACGTGTGTGTGTGTGTGTGTGTGTGTGTGTGTGTGTGTGTGTGTGTGTGTGTGTGTGTGTGTGTGTGTGTGTGTGTGTGTGTGTGTGTGTGTGTGTGTGTGTGTGTGTGTGTGTGTGTGTGTGTGTGTGTGTGTGTGTGTGTGTGCCTGCGTGCATCTGGCTGTACTTGGCCGTGCGTGTGCTAGTGCGTCTGGACCTACGAATATGTGTGTCTTGGGCTGGACTGGGCTGGCTCTCACATGTTTGTAGGGATGACAGAAACAGAATCACATTGACACACATCTCTCTCACGGCTTCACACTGCCCTCTAATGTTGATCTAGTAGAAAGGGACCCCAGCCGCAACGCTGCGGTTTTCTCACTGGCTTCAATAGAGTAGACACTTAATCTGTCAGCAGCATAACGTAATGAAAATACACCAAGCCCAGCCTCCATTATCAGCACAAGGGCCTCTCAGATGACAGTAGGACCACTCAGGGCTCAACATGGATACTGTAGGTTAATGGGGATGTATTGAAATGTAACTTATATCCCTTGTTGTTATAACGTTATCCTCACCGTGTCATATACTGTATCCCTGTTACATGACGTTTACTGTGTCGCTATGAACTCTAGTTTATGGGGATGTATTGAAGTGTTATGGTGTTATCCTCACCCTGACATATTCCATGTCCTTGTGTCCCCAGGCAGCAGAAGGCCTACATGGCCACCCAGGGGCCGCTAGCAGAGACCACAGAGGACTTCTGGAGGATGCTGTGGGAACACAACTCTACCATCGTAGTCATGCTTACTAAACTCAGAGAGATGGGAAGAGTGAGTGGCATTGATACAGTATACACATACACACACAAGTACACAAACAAGTACACACACACACGCAAGTACAAACACACGCAAGTACACACATGCAAGTATACACACATGCGGTCACACACACACAGTCACACACACACACCAGTCATGCCATGGATAGTGTTGTGGTGTGATAGATTTTGACTATATCATTGTGTCTGTCTGTCTCTTAGGAAAAGTGTCATCAGTACTGGCCAGCTGAGCGTTCTGCCAGGTACCAGTACTTTGTAGTGGACCCCATGGCTGAGTACAACATGCCCCAGTACATCCTCAGAGAGTTCAAGGTCACAGACGCCAGGGTATGTCCATCTCTCCATCCATCCTCCCTCTTCTCCCTAGTAACTTTTATTTCTCTGCTCTACATAGAGGGTTAACTGGAATGCTAAGTTTATTTTCCTAATGAATTGAATAGTGTTCCTGTGCAAAGGTGAGGAAAATAACAGGGGTGGTGTTTTTCAACCCACACATGGAGCTGTGGCTGTGCTCTGCTGTGTTGCATATAGAAATACAATCTGCTCTTTACAGCACATACATAAATCAAATCAAATGTATTTATAAAGCCCTTCTTACATCAGCTGATGTCACAAAGTGCTGTACAGAAACCCAGCCTAAAACCCCAAATAGCAAGCAATGCAGGTGTAGAAGCACTGTGGCTAGGAAAAACTCCCTAGAAAGGCAGGAACCTAGGAAGAAACCTAGAGAGGAACCAGGCTATGAGGGCTGGCCAGTCCTCTTCTGGCTGTGCTGGGTGGAGATTATAACAGAACATGGCCAAGATGTTCAAATGTTCATAGATGACCAGCAGGGTCAAATAATAATAATCACAGTAATTGTCGAGGGTGCAACAGGTCAGCACCTCAGGAGTAAATGTCAGTTGGCTTTTCATAGCCGATCATTTACAGTATCTCAACCGCTCCTGCTGTCTCTAGAGAGCTGAAAACAGCAGGTCTGGGACAGGTAGCACGTCCAGTGAACAGGTCAGGGTTCCATAGCCGCAGGCAGAACAGATGAAACTGGAGCAGCAGCACGACCAGGTGGACTGGGAACAGCAAGGAGTCGTCAGGCTAGGTAGTCCTGAGGCATGGTCCTTGGGCTCAGGTCCTCTGAGAGAAAGAGAGAGAAAAAGAGAGAGAGAGAATTAGAGCGAGCATACTTAAATTCGCACAGGCCCGCGGATAAGACAGGAGAAATACTCCAGATATAACAGACTGACCCTAGCCCCCCGACACATAAACTATTACAGCATAAATACTGGAGTGTGTAGAACACACTGTAGAAAAAATACTCGTAGCATTACTCCAATTCTGCATGTGTAATGCTTTATAAAGTGTCATAAGCATGTATTAGACTTTATAATGTTTTATAATAAGGCTTAGAGAAATTACTCACTTTATGTCCCTCATCCACTACTCACCACCACTCAGGATGGCCAGTCTAGGACCATTCGGCAGTTCCAGTTCACTGATTGGCCAGAACAAGGGGTGCCAAAAACTGGAGAGGGCTTCATTGACTTCATTGGTCAAGTGCATAAAACCAAGGAGCAGTTTGGCCAGGATGGACCAATCTCTGCGCACTGCAGGTAAGAAATAATGACACATAGTTGATGACAGAGAGTGTGTGTGTCTGTGTCTGTGTGTCTGTGTGTCTGTGTCTGTGTGTGTGTGTCTGTGTGTGTGTCTGTGGGTGTGTGTGTCTGTGTGTCTGTGTCTGTGTGTGTGTGTCTTTGTGTGTCTGTGTCTGTGTGTGTGTGTGTGTGTGTGTGTGTGTGTGTGTGTGTGTGTGTGTGTGTGTGTGTGTGTGTGTGTGTGTGTGTGTGTGTGTGTGTGTGTGTGTGTGTGTGTGTGTGTGTGTGTGTGTGTGTGGTGTGTGTGTGTGCTTGTACTGTGTGTGTGTGCTTGTACTGTGTGTGTGTATAGTACTAACTCTCCCTGCCCTGTTCCCCCACAGTGCTGGTGTTGGGCGGACTGGTGTGTTCATCACCCTGAGTATCGTGCTGGAGAGGATGAGGTACGAGGGGGTGGTGGACCTCTTCCAGACTGTCAAGACACTGAGGACCCAGAGACCTGCCATGGTGCAGACAGAGGTACAGTACAGTCACACAGCTGTGGTGGGAGTCTGGGGGAGACTGGTTAGCAAGGGGGTGAGAGTACAGGTCCTCTCCTAGATAGAGGTATCTAAGCAATGCAGGGATTCAGTTAAAATAGCTGGTTTATCCAATTAAAAGAGTAAGATTTCTAATGTATTCATTACACATAACAAATAAACGTAAAACAATGTATTTGCATTGATACAAACACTCCCAGGAGATTATGGTACCGTTATTATATTCTAGTAGATTTCACCCTGTTGACTGACTCTGATGTTGTTCCCCTCTGTTCCCCTCCCAGGACCAATACCAGTTGTGCTACAGGGCAGCTCTAGAGTACCTTGGAAGCTTTGACCACTATGCAACATAATAACCACTCCCAGAATGCACTGGGACTCCTGGGGTTCAGGAGCGCCAGCCGTGTGTCCCTTCTGAGCTATATCCATACTGTCCAGAAACTGCCGGAGGGGTGAGGGGAGAGGGGGAGGAAGAGAAGAAGAGGAGTGAGGAGGAATGGGAGAGAGCACAAGTCTGATTGGATGACCGTCAATCAGGTGGAGCAGTACTCCTGGACTGACTGCACAATAAACCTGCTTTAAAACCCTTCACTACTAAAAAATAACCTAAAAAGCTTCAGTATGCTTCATTCTGATGTCTCTATAGCTAATGCACATGCCATGAAAACACTATTTCTGCCTCCTCCACCTGCTTATATGGCAAACTTTATTTTTCTGCTTTTATTATGCATTAATATCATTACTATTACCCATTATAAATATGTTATTATTATTGTTATTTAGAATTTGTTTTCTGATCATTTATACACTGGTTATTGTATGTCTTATTGGGTCTTATTTTAAATTCATTATTTGTATCTTTTGATTATTTTTTACACAAGGGACATGTATTTTAAACATGCTCCGAGTTATTAATACTGGAGACGTACGCATACTCAGAGCTGCTAATAATATTTTAATTTTTTACCATAATTATAATATTCTAAAGTTCTCTATTCTCTGGTTGGTCGTATTCAGTGGGATATGGGGGACACAACTTTTATAAGTATTTTCACTTCCTGGTACTTTACAAAAACAATCTCCACAAAAAGAGATCAAACACATGTACACCAGAGTTAGTGAACTACTATAAAATAAACCCATCTATGTTTATAAAAACTGAATAGATTATTCTTGATGATGTTTTATGAATATCTACCATGTACAGATTCTGTTTACTGTGATTTTCTCAATGCCTGTTGCTCAAAGAGCTCCGGTCCAAACTCCAGACGCAATGAAAGAAATAAAGAAAACTACCGGTACATGAAAAGGTGTTTGTCCTGTTACAGTACCCTTAGTTGTCCATGGGACTGAACCAAACCATCACTCCCAAAAGACACAGAGGAACTGGACCCTAGCTCTGTCTGCTCTGATCTGACAAGCTAGACCTGGTTTGCAGCAACAGATATACAGAACTTCACATCAGACTAATGTACAGCGCCCAACAACACCCCTCCTATGAGAAGTGTTCGAGTGACCAGACAGACAGTTATCCATCCCTGTATTTCTGATTACCCTGCTGATTCTGAACTATGATCTATGAATTGGACATGTCCATCTGCATACGACTGACCTAGTTCCCCATGACTGGCCATCCCTGTAGAAACCTGACAACAACCCAGATGAACTTCTCTTCTGACTGTCACTGACTCTACATCCATGGTATAACTGCTGTAATATACTGTATTATCTCCTCACTGTGCTACAGAAGGATATTCTCCTGTAACACAAAGAAGCAGCATCAATGTACGGTGGAGGATCTCTACATTATAGTCAAGCGTTTCTCTCTTAAGTGAGGCTATAGGATTGCAAAGTGAGGTGAATTTGGATTGATTGGGCCCGGATGGACGGACTGCAAAAACAAGGATTTATTTCACTTTGTCTTCAAATAGTGCCGTAGGGGTTCAGTCTGTTGTATACACGATCTGTTTTCTATTTGTTAATAAAAAGGAGAGGGAAAAAATGTCGCAAAAACCTTGATGTTAATAAAGTTGAATAATTGTTTTTTTATATATATCATGTGGTGTTGTGTGTCTTTTTAAAAGTATATTTGCATGTCACACACACACATACACACACATACACAGCCCCCACACATTGTACCCTCTCGTCCCCCCATCCCTCCATGATACTGCCAGTGGAACAGATGATGGAAGATACCCGGCTAGCTAGGACCTCCTGTGTCCTTTGACTGCCTGAACATAGTGCTTCAGCCACCGTCCTGACAGAACCCCTGTCCTGACATAATCCCTGGAATATCAGTCACAGAATGGCATACACTGCATTGTGTTTTATAGTAGGTAATATAATTATGATCAGTAGGATGTTGCACATTGTTCAGACCTAATGGAATAACAGTTTGACAAGTCAAGTGGCCAGAAAATACAATTTACATGTACTGTATAATAAAATAATTGCCCTAAGGGATGAAGCAAAATCATGCTTGCATTCAATACCATTGCTGGCCATTTTAACATCATATTGCAAAAGATGATACACTATGACTCACCGTTTTGAAGTATGACATTTGTGCTGAAGAAAATGTGGTATTTGTAAAGAGAAATGGGATAGTGAGATGGGGAAGGCTAGTGATAATTTTCATAAATTTTTTAATGAGCACTAATGTATTAATAAGGCTACAGTTTGCATATTAGGGCCTGAGTAGTATAACAAGGCGGAGTCATGGCAAAATACTGCATTTTGATTAGTCTCGGTAGCGCGTGGGACACGCCCTCCTTCATCCTTGTAAACAAACACATTGAGCATGCGTACGACACTGGCTTAATATGGAGGTCTATCTTCCCTGACCACGGTGATTTGTTAACAAATCGTCTTCTGCTTTTAAAGATTTGGAGCGAGCATTCAGTCATATCTTGGTCGGCTTTTGTAAGTTAATATTTTAAACATCAAAACTTGTGTGCTTTTAAGTAACTTTCGGTAACTTATGTTGCTGGAATAATTGCGCTTTCAATTAACGTTAGCGAGCTATGCTACACTGACATTAGCAAGCTAGCCTACTTGCTTCTCAAAGTTGTCTCTGTTCCGTTATCTTTAACATATTTGCATAACATGGCAAGATCATACGTTATTACTTTACCATTGCTATACATGAATAACTAAAGTAGATAGAGGTATGATACAGTCAGGTTTGTCAGGCATCTTGCTAGCTAACATGCTAACGCTATACGTTTTCCGGGAGTTAACTGACACTGGGCCCGGTCCTTAAATGACTTGGAATTCAACCAATCACAAATGTAGGAATAACTTTAATGAGAGTGTCGTCCAATCACAATCAGCAGGTGGGCGGGAACATGTCAAAAACCTGGCGCTAGCTCGCTAGAGTAGCATTAGCAAGTTATTAACTTTATGTTGTAATCTATTACGAAAAGTTCGACAACTAAGTTAAATAGCTTCTAGTGGTGCTAGCTAGCTATCTCTCTCACGGAGGATATCGATATTTAGAATTAGATTGGGTTACTGGACATCAATGAGCGAAGCAACGTTGGCTAACTGGCCGATTGAATTTGACTTTTGTTGTTGATATGTTATCCAGCTGCTAGTTAACTGTTGATATTAGCTAGCTATAGTCTGAAGTAATTACGACGACATTCCCTAGCCCCTCAGTCCCACAAAAACATGTATATATTGTGTTCTGTTTTTTTACCGTGTTGTGTTTACAGTAGTAGGTGACCATTGTAGGATGAACTTTGTGCTTTAATAACTATAGGGGGCGACAAGTGTTCGTCTGTACCAAAACAATTTAGGCAAGTTTAGCACCTTTCTACAACATCTGTTTGTGTTAGTTGTCAACTGCACCACACATGGGCCTATTATAAGTAGTTGCAACATGTTCTATGTGATGCAACGTTTTAGAGAAATTATTAAACAGACATTGATCAAAACAAATGTGTTCTCTTGTCCAGTGTTTGCAGATCAGAGCAACTCTTCTTCGAGGATGGCGACAGACACTGCATCCCAGCAGACTCCTGGCTCCAGGATCATGACCTTTCACCCTACCAAGGAAGAGTTTAAGGACTTCAGCCGTTACATCGCCTACATGGAGTCACAGGGAGCACACCGAGCTGGAATGGCTAAGGTGTGTGTGTTTGCATCTACTTTTCTGAAGATCATAAGCATTTATTTCCCTGATCTACATCCTGTTTTGAGAAAAGTAGAAGGTGCCCAACCAACATCAGATGAGGTGTAACCAAAGATCTATAGGCCTGTCTATATCCTGTTCTAAGAAAAATGCACTCTGTATAAAGACTAACTCAATCCTATGTTTGATATGTATTTTCCAGGTTATTCCACCCAAAGACTGGAAGCCTAGACGTACTTATGATGACATAGATGACCTGGTGATCCCTGCTCCTATACAGCAGGTGGTGACTGGCCAGTCAGGTCTCTTCACACAGTACAACATCCAGAAGAAACCCATGACTGTCCGAGAGTTCCGCAAGACTGCCAACACAGACAAGTGAGCCCTTGTACTGTTATGGGCAATACCATGGTAACAGCGTAATGCTGAGACTTAGATTTGTCACTTTACAATGTATGCCAAACCATACAGCTATATGCACAAGGACTACTTTTAACAACTTTCACTGACATTTTTACAAAAACACATTTACTTGAAGAACAGTGCAGATGCAAATTTGGTAACAGAATGACTGTTTGTGCTGTCAACTTTCCATATGCACTGTTCTTCAAATAAATGGAAATGATTGTAACATAGGTATACACAGTTACATGGTTGTAACTGGCTATAGTTCTAAAATCACTGCAAGATGTAATTTGTTTTGATTGTCACATCTAATCATCCGTTGTCATTGTAGGTTCTGTAATCCCCGCTATGTGGATTTTGAGGAGCTGGAGAGAAAGTTCTGGAAGAACCTGACTTTTAACCCGCCTCTTTATGGAGCGGATATCAACGGAACCCTGTACGACCCAGTGAGTTATTCCTATCATCACACACTGTCGGTTCACCTAACAACCTACTGTTGAAATGTCAATGTCTCTGCTTACCCTCACCAACATTTTCTCTGCGCCATCTCTATCTTTCCTAGGATGTGACAGAGTGGAACATTGGTCATCTGAACACTATCCTGGACACTGTGGAGAGGGAGAGTGGGATCAAGATAAAGGGAGTGAACACTCCTTACCTGTATTTTGGCATGTGGAAAAGCACCTTTGCCTGGCACACTGAAGATATGGATCTCTACAGCATCAACTACCTGCACTTTGGAGAGCCCAAGTCCTGGTAAACTGTTGATGTATTTTGTACAGATAAAAAAAAACACACGGTGCAGTGAAGTTATACCAATGGATATTAACGTATGTCTATTTTACAAATTACAAATGGAGTGTGTGTCATTGGGTTGTTATTGTACGTAGTACCCAACACCAGCGTTTTGTCCAGGAGGTGTACTTGTACATCAAGCTACTTCATGCTACAGAAACAGGAGATTGGCTCCTACCCTATGGGCCGCTCTGCCTAGGACAAGCCTTACTTGATTTATTTACTTACCTAACACAGCATCTTGACTACCATTTACATCATTACTCTTGTCTCTCTGCAGGTATGTTGTTCCCCCTGAACATGGGAAGAGATTGGAACGTCTTGCTAAAGGTAAGTGGAGCAGAGGAGGCACGCTGGAATATAATAAATGGAATGGAGTCAAACATGGTTTCCATGTGTTTGATACCATGCCATTAATTCCATTCCAGCCATTACAATGATCCTGTCCTTCATTAGCTCCTCCCACCAGCCTCCTATGGTGGAAAGGAATTTCCTAATTGATCCTCATTCCTCATCAGAGTTTCCTCTACTTGCATTTAGCACCTGCGCATTTAATAAAAAAAAAAATGACATGTAGATTTATGCCCCTGGAAGACCCCACCCCCGCTTACTCTTCCAATGCTGCTGAAAAAAATCCTACGGGAAACTGCTCATTGATTATCAATATTCTTCATGTCAACACATTATCAGACAGTGATCAGCAGAATTCCTAACGTCTTTGATTCCTGTTCATGCAGGGTTCTTTCCTGGGAGTGCTCAGAGCTGTGAAGCTTTCCTGCGGCATAAGATGACTCTTATCTCACCCTCCATCCTGAAGAAATATGGCATACCGTTTGAGAAGGTGACCGCTCTTCAATGGCAACATGTTATCAAATTTCCCAACCTTTGACAAAGTTGGGATACATCAACAAAATACAAACCTGTGGGTCTGACTATGTGTCTGTTGTGTGCTTAGATAACCCAGGAGGCAGGCCAGTTCATAGTGACCTTCCCATTCGGTTACCACGCTGGTTTCAACCACGGCTTCAACTGTGCTGAATCCACTAACTTTGCCACACAGCGATGGATCGATTATGGCAAAATAGCCACACTGGTATGTACAACTAAATGAATTAACACATAGTATGCATGAATCCAAGTCATTTATTTAGTGTGATCTGTGATTGGTCTTGTGTTACTCAGTTTGTATGGTCATGGGTACAATTCCCGCAGGGATCACATACTAAAATGTATGCACTCATACCTTAAGTTGCTTTGGATGAAATTGGTAAGTGGCATTTATTATAAAATATACTCATGACCAATCCCTATCCTCCCTCCCCCAGTGCTCGTGTCGTAAGGACATGGTGAAGATCTCCATGGATGTGTTTGTGAGGAAGTTCCAACCAGACCGCTACAAGGCCTGGAAGGCAGGGAAGGACAACACTCCTATTGACCACTCCAGGCCCACGCCAGAGGCTGCTGACTTCCTGAAGACAGGGGAGCCTGGGAAGGAGGGTCCAAGCCGCAGCGAGGCCCCTGACCAGGAGAATACCCCATGCACCACCACTCAGGAGGAGAAGAGGTCCATGCTTTACTGTAGTGTAGTATTGTCTCTAGCTGGTGTAACTTCATATACACTGAGTGTACAAAACATTAAAAACACCTTCCTATTATTGATTTCCACCCCTTTTTGCCCTCAGAACAGTCTCAATTCGTCAGGGCATGTACTCTACAAGGTGTCAAAAGCGTTCCACAGGGATGCTGGCCCATTTTGACTTCAATGTTTCCCACAGTTGTCAAGTTGGCTGGATGTTCTTTGGGTGTTGGACCATTCTTGATACATACAGGAAACTGTTGAGTGTGGAAAAACCACCAACTTTGCAGTTCTTGACACACTCAAACCGGTGTGCCTGGCACCTACCATACCCTGTTCAAAGGCACCTAAATCACACGTACCCAATCCATGTCTCAAGGCTTATGCATGAAACCAAGTCTCCTCCCCTTCATCTACACAGAAGTGGATTTAACGTAAAATCAATAAGGAATCATAACTTTTACCTGGCCAGTCTGTCATTGAAAGAGCAGGTGTTCCTTATGTTTTGTACTCTCTGTATATTTATATCTATATTAAATTGGTGATTGCAACATACATTTTTTTAAATGAATTATATATACCCGGTAATTCTTGAAGAATATAACTTCTAAACGCCTCAAGCTTAGTTCAGCTGTCGTACCTTACTAATATAGGGTATAGGGTCAACATGGTTTAAGCTATCATTTTCATCTCATGCATGGTCAGTTCTTGCATCCATAGCTCTGTCTGAATTTGAGTGGTTACATTTCTCTAACCCCATCCCTCAGCTGTTTACCAAATCAAGTGGCGGGGTGACCGTTTTGTTTTTCAAATGCACATTTCCCCTTTAATGATCAAAGGAAAGCATTCATTCATACTGGGTTTTGGTCTCCACTTTGAGCAAGTTTCTCAAAAGAGGATTATTGTATTTAAATAATAATAATATTCTCAGTTCCTCTCTCTGTCCTGTGCCAATGCAGCCCGAAGGTTGGGAAAAAGCGCCAGCGAGGAGGAGATGTGGAGGCAGCAGAGGACGGAGACACTGAGCAGGTTGATGAAGAGGAGGAGGAGGAGGAGGGAGAGGTGGACCAGAAGAAAGCCAAGCTGGGCCAGGAGGAGAAGGGACACAGTCTGGCACACAAAGGTACCTCAGTTCATCTTTGACTATAACACCAAAAAATACTGCATATTGATTTGTTAGACTGTAGCTAGGTTTCCATCCAATTGGTGACAGATTTTAAATCAGATATTCAAAATCTGCATAAAGAAAAGATGTGCCCTTTTCCCACCAGTGGTGTTTCCACCAAATGGACTTGTTGCTGATAAATGTCTGTGCATGATGATGTAGTGCACACTAAATTTACTTTTGTATGTACAGGAAAAAAAATCAAAAGTGTGATGTGTTTCCATCCTATTTTCAACTCTACCGATAGTTTTGTCACACAAACTGTTGTCTACTCTGGTCTTGGAACCTGTGCTCTAGCCAACAGCTCACATATATAGTGGGGGTATGCTAGTCTACATGAGGAGATTATTATGGCTATTATTTGTCAAACTGCAGTCATATCAATCGTGTCACCAGAATAAGCACTTTCACCACCCTGTGAAGTTCATCATAACTTATTTCATCTGTAGCCTAATAAACTGCATGCTTTCCTGAGTCGTAGTGGGAGGACCACACACCATATCATCGTGTGACTACAAGTTTACTTCAGTATGATGGTTATTATATCAATATTTGTGCATAAAGGTGTTTCCACCAACATTTCTTACATTTATTTGACTGACACAAAAAGATCCCACCATGTCGAACGAACAAATTATCTTTCGGCAAAATAAAATTGTACTGTCACTTCCTGTTTCCATCACAGCTGGAAACTGTATAAGGTATGACTTTATCCACATGAAAAAACACATTTATGAGGGAGATAATTTAGACCAGTGGTATTCAATTTTTGGGGACCCTATCTTTTCCCCCCAGGAATTTCTTGTGACCACACCCCAAATCTGTAAATGTTTTTTTTCAATTCATCTTTCTCAAAAATGTTTGTATATTGTCCCATACAATAATTTGTACTCTTCCTTTTTGAATTTTTTTTTTATTAGGTACTTTTTGCTAACCCCACTGCTGTTCCTCGGCTTTGAATACCACTGATTTAGACAGTGCCTCCAGTTTTTCACGTTTGTTTATTTCAGAGCTAAAGGCAGAGGATGTTAAAAATGAGCGAACAAAGCCCCCACTCAACACAAAGACCAACCGAAACACAAACGCCAGCCGAAAGCTAGCACTTCAGATGAAAGCCAAAGTCTCTCTAAAATCCACTCAGCCACAGACTACCAGTCAGTCAACCCAACCAGCGGCCCCAGAACCCTCCCCCCAGAGCTCAGAGAAGGCCGGCCCCAGTGAGGATGTGAAGCCTCCAGCCAGCAGCTCCAGCCCTTCCCACCCAGCCAGCAGCTCCAGCCCTTCCCACCCAGCCAGCAGCTCCAGCCCTGTCCACCGGCTCTTTCAGAGGACCCTGAGCCCTGCAGACGTGCTGCACGTCCACAGCTACGCCAAGGGAGACTACAGCGAGGGAGAGACCAGGGAGGGCAAGGAGGAGAGGAGGAATGATAGTAGTGATAGTGAAGGAGAGGAACAGGATGACAGCAAGGTGAGAGGAGTAGAGATGGAGAAGAGGAGTGGAGTCCAAACATCACACACCACTGAACCTCTGTCTGTTGGATTTGCTTTATCATGTTTGTTCTGAGGTCAAATATACTGTACTGTGCATGTTCAATGAATCAGAGCTAATGATTCTGTTCCTAATCTCTTTTATTCCACCAGAGGGCAGAAGAGGGAGAGGATGATGGTGCTGTGCCCAGAAAACTGGGGACGTTGCCTTGTCACCAGCGTCTGATGAAAGACGACATGAGTGACGAGGGTGAGTTAAAATGTCACTTCCTCACTCACATAGTTTAGCCCCAGTTAGGCTTCCTTTTCCTAAGCAATGGATATGGTGACTTGTAGGAAAGCCGTGTCAGGCATGTTCCTCCATGGAGTAGAACGATGATGTTGGCATACTTGATGGCGTGATAGTAGTTTGTCTGTGTGTGTTTTCATAACTGTCTGTTTGGTTCCAATGGCTCAGGGGATTAAAACAAATAGCATGGTGGATTTGATTTCCTTCATGTGCAACAGTCAATATCGACAGCTCTGTAAGTTGTTTGGGATATGGCATGTGCCAATGCTAAAATCTATTTATTTTGCTGTCGTTTTAAGAGTTGCCAGAGCAGCCCCCAGTAGACGAGGATGGGCTAGAGGGAGAGTCGTGGGCCAAGCCCCTGGCCCACCTGTGGCAGAATAGACCCCCCAACCTGAAGAAAGAGAAGGAGTACAACCGTTGCATGGGCCTCCAGGCCCCATACTGCTCTGTGTGCTCACTCTTCCAGGCATTCCAGCAGGTGAGGAAAGAGAGGGAGTAATGGTGTGTGTGTGTGTGTGTGTGTGTGTGTGTGTGTGTGTGTGTGTGTGTGTGTGTGTGTGTGTGTGTGTGTGTGTGTGTGTGTGTGTGTGTGTGTGTGTGTGTGTGTGTGTGTGATCACCAGTGGCTGAGGAGAGGAGGAGACACTCAGCAGGGGATTTGGGAAGTTAGTCTTCTGAAAGTCTGTCAGTCATTAATCTGCAGGGGTTTCTGTGAGAGTGAAGCTCCTGCTATGTGATTCAGTTCCCCCTTTCTTCACTTGTTTCTCAGGGGAGACGTTTTTGCAATTTTAGTACATTCCCCAGTGCTCCTCTTCTCACTTCTGATATACTGTTCAGTGATAGTTATTTCAGGTTTGTCTGCCCAGTCTAAGTAGCTGTATTACTTTGTCCCTCCCTCTATCCATGGCTAGACTGAGTGTGCTGATGAAGGCAAACACAGAAAAGCATTTGTTTGAACAATTTGAATGAGTTATTTTCTGAAGTGTACTTCTATGGTCCTCCCAAGAGTTGCTAAATATGATTGTTTTGTTTCCAGACAGAGTGTGCTGATGACGGTACGGACCCTCCAGTGGTGCTGCCTGGAGGCAGGCTGAGAACCAAGCCTCTGATCCCTGAGATGTGTTTCACCACCACCACGGAGCCAGAGGAGGGCGCTGAGGAGAAGGAACCGGGCCCCCCGGCCCCCACCACCCCTCACCTGGAGCCAGACGGCACCAGCCTGCTCATCAGCTGCTCCCACTGCAGTGTCCGCGTACACACCAGTCAGTACTACTACTTACCCAGCATGCCACCCCTTTTAACACTAGAACAGCTGGGCCTTTCAGCCTATAAGTACCCACTACACAATGTTGCCGGGCATCCTTTTAGCATACACATCAGATACAAATCAACCCGCAAGGTGTGCAAACACTTGATAAATAGTGCATAAACAATTGTAAAATATGAATTGCATGAATAAATATTTGTGGAAATATATCCATGTAAAAATAGTTATTTGTTTAGATAGTCAGGATATGTTTAGTATAATTCTACAAAGCCCTACTTGAAAAGGTATAGCCCATTTTCGTTTCTCTTACAATAAAAACATTACAGTGTAATACATTTGATCAATTGTAGATCTTATTAGTTATACTAAGTAATGCAGTCCAGTTACAGCTTCTTCAAATGAGAAAGTAAAATATGATAATATAACCAGCAAGGCGCCAGGTCACAGTTGTAAATGAGAACTTGTTCTCAACTAGCCTACCAGGTTAAATAAAGGTGAAATAATAAATAAATAAAAGGTCAGATTATTTGCCCTATGCCTAAACAAAACACCAAGACTTTATAATGCTTTATAAATGTGCATGAACTATAATATAGGATTAATAAATATTAGTGGAAATATTTCCATGACAAGATATAACAACAATAGTTATTTGTTTGGATAGAGGATATGTTTAGTATAATTCTATAAAGTCTTATTGAAAATCGGATTTGGATTACAGCTCCACTGGTATGTTGTGTTGTGCAGAGGGCGACAGCTCCCGTCTCTGTTCAATGTTCTGAGCAGGCTAGTCTTCTTCTCTGTTCAATGTTCTGAGCAGGCTAGTCTTCTTCTCTGTTCAATGTTCTGAGCAGGCTAGTCTTCTTCTCTGTTCAATGTTCTGAGCAGGCTAGTCTTCTTCTCTGTTCAATGTTCTGAGCAGGCTAGTCTTCTTCTCTGTTCAATGTTCTGAGCAGGCTAGTCTTCTTCTCTGTTCAATGTTCTGAGCAGGCTAGTCTTATTTGCAATCAACTTGTCTGCCAGGGAAATTGATGTGAAGTTGTCCATGATCACATTTCTGCCTTTAGCCATGTAAGGCTCAACGAGTCTGTCACTCACCCGCTGGCCTGGTTTCATCTTTTCTAGCTGTCTTCAACATCGTCGGCTAACCAAAACCTAATTCCAAATTTGTCTGGTTTGTTGGCAATGTATTGGGTAAAACGGCACCTAGCTTTGGTTGGGAACAGTTGTTCGTCAACAGTTATGTTCTCTCCTGGCTTGTAACTGTTAAATTCATATTTTAGGTATCCCTATACTTCTGTTATTACAGTGCTCTCACTCTGTTATTTGTGCACCTGCGCAGAATTTTCCCTCATTTGACCGGGCCTGAGTGTAATGGCAACTATGTACCGTTCAGATACGGTGATGTAAATGTTGTTAAACTGGAACCGAGTCATTATCATTTTAGAGTTAACAGTAACGAGCAATGCAATTCTTCGTTACACTTTTCCAGGTGTGTGAGACGGTGACGAATCTCTCCATCTGCACCCGTATTGGTCTTATGTCATCAAAAACGCAGGTGTCTCATAATCTCTCTGAAGTGGTTGCGTGGCAAAGTCCACCACATAACTATCGGACCAAAATGACTCCACATCATACTCTTTCCACAGTATTCCCTGCGGACATACAAGAGTGCAATAAATGCTTTGAGATCATCCATAGACATGTCCCACGTACTGTTTCCTTTTCTGGGAGCATGAGCGACAGTACAATCTCTGATTGCTGCAACATCTGCATGTCACATAAACAAAGAAAACTGTAGAGTGCACTGACAATTAGTGTCTTTGTGTGAGGTGTAGGGCCTGCTCTCTCTGTGAGTATGTTCCTGTTGCCCTCTTCTCACTCTTTTCTACCCAAACTCGTGTCTCACGGTCTGTTGGCCCTGTTCTGGTTTTTCTGCGGCGAGGCTCAGGCATCGGAGGCGTAAGCTCGGAAGTCAACATCAGAATCGGATGAAACCTCTTCATCAGCAACGTCGATTTCAAGCTCAATATCCGATCCAACTCCAGCTCAACTAAATTCTGCAGAATTTGCAATGCTGCCAGTGCATCCATTTGTTTGGTTCGGCTAGCCATTGTAAACTACACACAACTACCCACTACACAATGCTTCATTACACTGCTGTTCTAAATGTAATCATCCTCTTTTACCCTCCTCATTCAGTTAATTCAAATTCAATTGGGAATTCACATGCACAGTTACCAGTATCTATCGCCCATTCATCCATTTACCACATTCATTCGGTAAGGAGAGGGATGCATGGGTACCAATGCCCTACAGCACATTTGCCTTGGCCCCTTAAGTTAGTAATAGCTTTTTTTTAAAGATAAATACTTTTTTGTTTGTGATTTAAAAGTTCAGACAACTGGACAATGTAAAACATAAATATTTAGGAAAAGTCTTGGAAAGTAGCAAGACGTTGATATTTGTTTTGCAGATTTATTTTCAAAATCAAACATCATTGGCCTATGGCGGTTCTAGTTAACCCCATCATTCCAGGTAAGAGCAGTACTCTACTTTAGAAAGTTAAGAGGCGTTAAGTGCAGGCTGTTTCAACTCTAGAAGTTATTTAATTATCTCTGTCCACAACAGGGTTGAGATGCACTATCAGTCATGCGGATGTGTGAATGCCTGTCAGTAAAGGAGTATGCACACTGCAACCTATGCTCCCTCCTGGTTCATTGGCGACAACGTTTCAACCACTTAGGTAATGGTGTTTGTTTGGTTGTGTGTTTCCAGGCTGTTATGGCGTGGATCCAGAGAGTGTGACTAAGGACTGGAAGTGTGCTCGCTGTAAGGCCAATTCCATGACTGAGGTCAGTGTCTCCACAACACATCACCTCATCAACACCTCCAAGTGGCTGTTCATTATGTCTGACCTCACCTGACCCAAGTATATGTTGCTGGCACTGACTGGCAGTAGTGTTTGCAAACGTTGCAGTAGTCTAAACGGTCATTAGATCTGGCAGTAGTGTTTGCAAACGTTGCAGTAGTCTAAACGGTCATTAGATCTGGCAGTAGTGTTTGCAGTATTCTAAACTGGCATTAGATCTGGCAGTAGTGTTTGCAGTATTCTAAACTGGCAATAGATCTGGCAGTAGTGGTTGCAGTAGTCTAAACTGGCATTAGATCTGGCAGTAGTGGTTGCAGTATTCTAAACTGGCATTAGATCTGGCAGTAGTATTTGCAGTATTCTAAACTGGCATTAGATCTGGCAGTAGTGGTTGCAGTATTCTAAACTGGCATTAGATCTGGCAGTAGTATTTGCAGTATTCTAAACTGGCATTAGATCTGGCAGTAGTATTTGCAATATTCTAAACTGGCATTAGATCTGGCAGTAGTATTTGCAGTATTCTAAACTGGCATTAGATCTGGCAGTAGTGGTTGCAGTATTCTAAACTGGCATTAGATCTGGCAGTAGTATTTGCAGTATTCTTCTAATGATAAGTGACTGGTCGTCAGGTGACACACCTTGGCATTGGCCGTATGTACAGTACCAGTCAAATGTTTGGACACCTACTCATTCCTGGGTTTTTCTTGATTTTTACTATTTTAAACATTGTAGAATAATAGTGAAGACATCAAAACTATGAAATAACACGTGGAATCATGTAGTAACCAAAAAAGTGTCAAACAAATCAAAATATATTTTAGATTCTTCAAAGTAGCTTTGCACCCTCTTGGCATTCTCTCAACCAACTTCATGAGGAATGTTTTTCCAACAGTCTTGAAGGAGTTTCCACATATGCGGAGCACTTGTTGGCTGCTTTTCCTTCACTCTGCAGTCCAACTCATCCCAAACCATCTCAATTGGGTTAAGGTTGGGTGATTGTGGAGGCCAGGTCATCTGATGTAGCACTCCATCACTCTCCTTTTTGGTCAAATAGCCCTTACACAGCCTGGAGGTGTGTTGGGTCATTGTCCTGTTGAAAAACAAATGATAGTCCCACTAAGCGCAAAACAGATGGGATGGCGTATCGCTGCAGAATGATGTGGTAGCCATGCTGGTTAAGTCTGGTGTGTCAACTTTTGACTGGTACTTTGTTTACTTACCTGAGATTATGGTGGTTGACAGTTTGCTCTCCTTGCAGAGTTGCTGTTTGTGTTTGCTGAGGGGGGGTGCCTTGCAGAAAGCCAACAACAACAAGTAAGTCTTTGTGCCAGACAGATCCCCTTAGAGATCAGGGAGTGGGCTAGTCTAAATCACACACTGAACATTTACTGAGCTCTTCTCTTTATGTACTCTTTTGTTCACATAGTTGGATGTTCTTTTGAAATATATCTACTAGGTTTATAATCCACTCATGGTGTGGTGTCTTTGTATTGACATGTTGTGTTGTAGGTGGGTCCATGTGCTGTGTGCAGTAGCAGTGTTGGAGGCTCGCTTTGTGAACATCACTGAGAGAAGCCCTGTGGACCTGAGTGGGATTCCTCTACAGAGGTTTAAACTGGTGAGTTCAACGCTGTAAATATCAATAGGCTTGAGCAGTATACCGTAAACCAGGGTATTTGGAAATACTTGCCACATCATTATTCATTATGAAGCTTACTGGTAGTCCCCAGTCACGTGGTGTTTGTTTACAAGCACACAACAACGAGAGGCCAGAACCTTGTGAGTCACTAACTGTTGTGCAGTACGCATCCGATGATCTAGTTTCAGTATGGAATTCACAACTAAATGTTTGCCAGCAAGATATTTTATAGCTATTAAGGTAACTGTCTAAAATGTGCTAAATGCTCTGTGGTTGTGCATTTGGTTGGCTAATTTAGTAGCTAGTTGGCTATCTAGCTAAGTTGTTAGCTTCTTCCAAAATCAAGCTTCGCTTTGTATCAGCTGAGAATCCCCTACTGGATCAAGAGCCTTGCTGTCTAATGTGTGTTTTGTGCAGCAAACTGTGAGTAGCATTTTTTAGTTACTTGTATAACTGTATGAGCTGGGATGTCTGTCCTGCAAACAGTTTGTCAGAGACTGTATAAAATGTTCGCAATCCGCTCGTTAGCATTTAGTAAGCATTCTCAATGGGATTTTACATGTACTTTGTAACCTTCGGATTACGAAGGCTGTGGGTAAAAAAAAAAATTGTGCCCCTTGTGTTCAGTGACGGTATTACCGAATATTCCGGGATGGCACAAAGTTGGTATGCAGGTTTGACAATCTGGGTACTGCGCAAGCCTTATGTCAACATTTATTATGTGCTAAGGGATAGGACTCTGTCACTACCTCGCTCTCCAACCAAGGTGCATGAATAGAGGAGAACCTTTTCCAAGAATGTTTGAATAAAGGAGAGTGGCTGAATATCCTCTCTTCAGCATATTATGCCAAAGTAATATATTATTGGTTTTACCTGACATGGTTGGCACATCCACCTGTATGCATGTGACAAGGTTAGACTAGGGAATTTAGAGGATGTCCTGTGAGTTTGTGATTCATCCAGCCTCTACTGTATACAGTTTGACAGGATGTATAGGCCTAGTTTTCCCTGTGGGACTTCCTATTCCTGTCTCTCTGAGCATGGTCTTATTGTTTTCTGTGCTGTGCAGAAATGTTACTACTGTAAGAAGCGGATGAAGAAGACATCCGGGTGCTGTGTGCAGTGCTCCCATGGCCGCTGTCCTACGGCCTACCACCCTACTTGTGCCCAGGCCGCTGGGATCCTCATGCAGCCAGACGAGTGGCCCTTTGTCGTCTACGTCACCTGCTGCCGGCACAAGGGCCCTATTCAGACAGAGGTATACATTGGTTGTGCTTTACTTTATATTTAGGACTGTGTTTCAGAAAGGGGAAGCTATACACCAGACAGTGGGGACTCTAAAGGGCTCAGTGATGGGACTTGGTTACATTATTCTGCTGATACTTTATGTTATAGTTTCTAAGCATTCTACATATTCAGGGCTGTCCTCACCACAGTGTATTATATAAACATGACTATGTTTTAGATTTTAAAGTGAAAAACTCCCACAAGTATGCCCATGTGCTTCCAGTCCAAAGAGGTTACTAGAGTTCTTATTTGATGTTAATCCAGATGAATAACTGATCTCTTCTCTCTCAGCGTAACAAAGCAGCCATGCATGAGCTCACCGTGGGAAGGAGGGTGATCTGTAAGCACAAAAATGGCCGCTACTACCAGTGTGACGTGGTGCAGCTGTCCAAGGAGACATTCTATGAGGTCAACTTTGATGATGGCTCCTTCAGTGATAACCTCTTTCCCGAGGACATTGTGGTAAGAAGACAAACGTCTGTGTGTGTGTGAGAGTGGGTGGGGTGCCAAATTGTGGTCACTAATTCATGACAGGGTTTATAAGTAGGTAATAAGCCGTTTATAGATTGCGTATACAATATGTACCACACATTGGTTAAAATTGTGTGATTGCTTTTTGGTGCTTGCTAAATAGTGAGTTTGTAGGATTGTATCTGATGGTTGTTTTCTGTTGCCAGGGCCGGGACTGTGCCCAGATAGGCCCCCCTCCACAGGGAGAGATGGTGCAGGTCCGCTGGACAGATGGTCTGGTCTACGGGGCCAAGTTTGTGGCTGCTCACATCATCCAAATGTACCAGGTACTGCAACACTATTCACACTCACCCTCAGCAACAATGTACCTTATCCAGATAGAGGTTATACAGTTTTACATCATATAGTGCTTTGCAGTCTAATTGATCTGCTCCATTTGTCCAGATTGTTTAAAACCTAAAAACTCATAGCAATACATTACAAGTCTGTGATGAAACCATTGTTTGGTTTTATGAGCGACATAAAATGTAGTTATTTTGGCATTGATGGTGTTTGATGTAGGTGGAGTTCGAAGACGGGTCACAACTAACAGCCAAGAGAGATGATGTCTATACTCTGGATGAGGAGCTGCCTAAGAAAGTCAAGTCAAGACTGGTGAGTATACTGAGAGCTACCTGTGAGTTATCCAATATACTGACTCCAAAGTTGCTAACCTTAACTGTGTATCATCAACTCCTAACTTTCTCACTCTGATGTTATATTAAGGACTGCTGAGTATACTGAATCATACTGACTGAATCATTTTCTCCAGCATGTTTGTTAATGAGTCTTCTTCCTGTGGCAATGGACCATAAAGTAATCCTCATCTGTGTGTGCCCTGCCCCGGTCTATCTCCAGTCCAAGGCGTCAGACATGCGTTTCGATGGGATCTTTGAGGACAAGGAGGCCATCCAGCAGTCGAAGAGGCAGAGAGTGATCAACTCACGGTACCGAGGAGACTATGTTGAACCTGTGATCTACAGAGCCATCATGGAGTAGCCTGCCAACTGCAGCATGGAGTAGCCTACTCTTCCAACAAACCACCAGCACTGATGTTCCTGATCTGGACTTCTCACTTTACCTTAATTTATCCACTGAGTGAGTGAGTGTAGCTCTGACTAAAGGACTTCCTCTGAAAATAACTTTCCAACCCCTAGTTTGGACTGTTTTCTTTTTTCTTCCGTTCATCCCTTCATAATTTACAGCATTATGCGCCAGTTTCCCGGACACTGATTAAGCCTAGTCTTGGACTGAAAAGCCCTTTCATTGGATATGCGTTTTATGCTACGCTTAACCTGTGTCCAGGAAACTGGACCCAATTGTTATTACTTTTATGTTTTCTTTGACTGTGATCAAGGATTGAAGAACAGGCCAACTTCTCCACTCGGTATAGGTTATAGAAGCCAGGAAGGAACTGCCATCCATGTTACCTTTTATGCCATCCTACTAGTGCTCAGTAGCTGTAACTCGTCTCTTGAATGGAAGCGATATTGGACCATGAATTTTGCTTCCAAACAAGATGTAGCATTCTAATAATAGTAACAATCCACTCAATAGAACTGTGGCAGGAATGACTTCCTAAAGGGAGTGAAGCAGACTGCCACTCATCCTCATAAACACTGATTACAGTGTTTTCTGACTTGCAATTTTACTGAATGTTGCCAGTCGTTCCTTTATGTACATCTATTTATTTTCCTATGTCGTTTTTCAGGGTGCTACTTGCACCTATGTTTGATTTTAAGGAGGTGCAATGCCATTTTAGTAACTAATACCACCTCCTAGCAGAGTCACACTGTTGACTGCATTCCTAAACATTGTATTTTGTAGGAACGCGTTGAATATAGCTTTTTCCATTTTTAGAGTTGTTTTTTACCAGCGTATTTATTATACTGTGCTTGAAGAAAGTAACCTCTGCAATGCAGACAATTTGTCAGTTGCAATGGTGTAGAGGTTCTGGAGTGATTCTGATCTATGTTCTATTTTTGCTATATAGATGAAATGGAAATAACCCATTCAGAATTGCTATGGGCGCTCCCTTTTTATCCAAGTTGGTTCTTTACTCTTTTTAAATGAAAATTGTGCGTTGCACTTTTATTCAAGCCCATTTTGAGAGGACAGTTTAATAGTTGTGTGCTACCATTTGCTATTTTTGTCAAAAAAAAAAAAAAAACATTTTTAAATAATATTGTACATTTTATAAGATCTTATGCATTGTGTCCCACCACACTTCTCCACTCGGCCATGATCATCAACCATAATGCACTTATTAATTAAGGATAAGGTGGCCTTCAGATTGTCTGTTATTTTCCTCTAAACTGCTGTTATCTTGAGTATAGGGATGCCACATTCTGGTAACTTTCCCAGGTTTTCCAGAAATCCTGGTTGAAATTTCCCTGCAATCAGGATGAAATAAGCAGGAAATCCGTAAGTCCTTTTTAAATAGGATTTCTGGGAATTTTGAGAATTTTCTGAATTTTGCCACCCTACTTGAGTGTGAGAGACAACTAATGTATGAATCAGGCAGTTATAGAGGCTCACAGAAGTACCACTAAGCAAGGGGTTTATATCATCAGCATTCAACAGTATGGAAATACTTATGATGACTTATAATACATGGGGGAAAAATACAAGTTTTCTATCAAAAAGCCTATTTTATTGCTTTGTTTTGTAATGATACACGTTACATTCACAGTCAGGAAGACGCTGAGATGTAATTATAATAAGTAGTTTATTTAAAGATATAAGCCGTTGACGCAAGGGATCTTGTTTGTGCCCCAAATGGCAGCATATTCCCAATATTGTGCACTACCGTTGACCAGGGCCCTGGTCAAAAGTAGTGCACTATATAGGGAATGGGGTGCCATTTGGGACTGATCCCTGGCCTGTTCATGTGACCTTTTTTCCTTTCTGTGAAAAATGTACTATCATTCATGCATTTTGTAAAGATAATTTTGTTTCAGTAAAAACATTTTGGCTTGCATATTGTCATTTATTGGTGTCGATCTTTGTTTCATGTTGAAATGTTTTTATGATATTTATGACTGCTAAACAGTATTCATGATCTTATGACTGATTAAACAATGTTTGACATATATTTATGACAATGACTGAAGGTTGTAGTAACAGTGCACTGTAATAACTTTTAGAGTCTTTACAAGACTACTGCATACCTCAATGACAGTAGAAGTATCTAACGCCATAGCAAGTAAATTGTCAGCTAAACGGTGCTGTCCTTGAAGTTCAGTGTTGGGGAGTAGTGAACTACATGTAGTTCAATTAATAATTAAACAACATTTTACAGTAGCTTGGTGGCAGTTCAACTAAATTCAAATCTTGGTGTTTTCAGTAGTTAGCTTTTTTTGCCATGTAGCTGTGTAGCTTACTACTGGAACTGCACAAAACTTTTTTTTGCAAAAGTAAAATATGGGCAAAGTAGGCAATGGTTCTTTGTATCAGACCTGCCTAATTCTAACTTGAAACAGTTTTTGTGTTTTAATATGCTAAATTACACATTCAGTTAACATCTGTCTCCTGAGTGTGTTCTTGCTATTTGTGTTCTTAGACATTTCAGATTTAGATATGGATAATTTTTCACAAAGTAATTAGAAGTAGTAAGCTACTTTTTCAAAGTAACTAAACTATCATTTTAAAGTGTATATTTACTGTAGCTTAACTTCTTCCAGTGTGAAGTAATTGGTAGCTTGGTAAACTATATTTTCAGTAAATCCCATTGTTTGTGTACTAGCAAACCCCACAGCTCAGCCCAAAACAGGATTTACACATACTGTTGGAGAGGACGTTTGGAAGGTCAGTGAGTGCTTAAATTTAACACTGAAGAATATAGCAGTTTGTGTGTTGGCTGATTATATTTGTTTGAAGGTCATTATAGCAGTTGTGCTCCCCTTCCCCAAGTTCCTCTCTTATCACCTTAGCTACACACCATCCATCCTATCAGCCAGTGATCTTTACCAGTACACAGCTTTTATGTCTCATGCTGAGGCTGCATAGTGACATAAGTCCTTGTCCACACCTTACAGCTGCCATCGACAATATATAGGGGTTGTATCTCTGGGGTGCACTAGCTTTCACACATGTTGAATGTCAATTTTATCTTTAGCAAGCATCTGTCACGTTTCAGAATACAAAATCCTTTAATAAACGTATAACAGTTGTGATGTAGCCTACTCTGCTCTCTGATTTGTAATGTTTATCCAATTGTAATTTGTATCAAATGCATTATTAAAGTTGCAACATTGTAGTTACTTTCCGCCCACAACCAGTTACATTGTGACGGAGTGTCACTGACTGGCGTATTACAGATGTTTCCTTCCTATTCTGTCAGTGTTGTGTGTTAATGGTGGTGTTGCTGCTGTACAGTGACAACTATTGCCTTTTCGCGAGCTCTGCATCCACTCGCAGCTGGATAAACATTTTGAATTTACAGGTGGTAGATGGATAATTAGCTTGGAAATAGAAAAATGGAAGATGTATTTTAACTAGCTAGGTGTGCAGGCTCTTAAGTCTTCGGGGACACGAATCATCAAAGTAAACGTTAACGGTAAGGACAGCTAGCCAGCTAGCTAACGTTAGCTATCTTACCTCATGTAACCTGCCATGCTTCATTGCCTAGCAGAATGTGATCAAATGTAAATGACCTATTTGTTAACAGTATCGACAAACCTGTGCATTAAATAGCTGACTTGTGTCGTGATTCGGCGCACCGTAATGCTATCAGCTTGCTAGATAGCAACACTGCTAGCTAGCTACTTGATAGCCATCTAGCTGGCTACCATGGTACACGGCAGGGGGGTCTGGTGGAATTTCTGTGCTAAAGAACTAAACCACCTGCTATTCTATTCTCTTCTATTCTCATATATTATGTTATGTTCTAGTATTTCTACTCTTGTATACAAAGTACATTGAAGTCAATTTTCTTTATTGAAATGGAATTTATCCCATCTCTGATGAACCATCAGTCCCCTTCTTCAACAGTGTGTATGGTACCATGTACAGTAGGAGGTGATGAGAATCATGAAGCCAACCCGGCACCTGCTCCTGGTGCTCTGTCCCATGCTTGTCCTGGGCTTCCTCTACTACTCCTCTGGGAGACTGCACCTGAGGGGCTGGGGACAGAAATCACGTAAGTACTGTAAAGCAACTACGGTATAACAAGTCCTAAGTACAGTAGCAACTTAATACCCATGTCCAATCAGCCTGGTTTAACAGGTGATTGTATTACTCATGCTTAGAATCATCAGTCATGATGATGAAGAATGCATTAATGAGCTAATGACATGACTAAATATGGAGGCTGTGAGCCTGTGAGAGCACAGTCAAAATGAAGGGAACAAATCAAATCAAACTTTATTTGTCACATGCGCCGAATACAACAAGTGTAGACCTTACCATGAAATACTTACTTACAAGCCCTTAACCAACAGTGCAGGTCAAGAAGAGTTAAGAAAATATTTACCAAATAAACTAAAGTAAAAAATTATAAAAAGTAACACAATAAAATAACAATATGGAGGCTATACACAAGGGGTACTGGTACCGAGTCAGTGTGCGGGGGTACAGGTTGAGGTAATTTGTACATGTAGGTAGGGGTGAAGTGACTATGCATAGATAATAAACAGCGAGTAGCAGCAGTGTACAAAACAAATGGGGGGTCAATGTAAATAGTCCAGTGGCCATTAAACAGAGTCCAAAGGGAGATAACTCTTGTTTTTATCCACGTATTTCTAGATTTCCTTTTCTCTTCTAATGTGATAATTGATTATAATTTACCAAACTTTGCCTCTTCACCCATCACCACCATGTTTCATTGGAGCAAATGTATATGCAGGTTGTTGTTAAGCACATTCAGCTTCTTACCAGATGGGGGAGCTAAGAGACAGGCTATGTATTTTGGGACTCTGGAAGATGTATATTAGGCATTTTAATATGTAAATAGGCTGCATCACAGATTTGTGCTGAGTGTGCAGCCAATTTAGATTGCAGTGGTGACAACATCTGGATTGAAACCAGAAACCGGACAAGAGGGCCACGTTGGGTACTTAAAACTTTGGAGTTGCAAAACGGTATTTTTCTGAATGACTTTACATTATGCTAATCAAGAATTGATTTGATGTGACTATACTCTATACACTGTCCTTTTCAGTTGTGTTTGTTGTTCCCAGAATGCTTTGAATCTCCAAAGGCTGTTTGTTTGCAGTCATTAGCAATGAACTGACATGTTTTATCACACCATGTAGTTATGCTAAGTAGACACTAGGCAGGTTACCATTGACCCATGAAACAAATAGGTGGGTAAAGGAATACCTAGTCAGTTGCACAACTGAATTTACCTTTATTTAGCCAGGTAGGCTAGTTGAGAACAAGTTCTCATTTGCAACTGCGACCTGGCCAAGATAAAGCGTAGCAATTCGACACATAAAACAACACGAGAGTTACACATGGAATAAACAAAACATACAGTCAATAATACAGTAGAAGAAAAAAAAAGTCTATATACAGTGAGTGCAAATGAGGTAAGATAAGGGCAATAAAGAGGCCATGGTGGCGAAGTAATTACAATATAGCAATTAAACACGGGAATGGTAGATGTGCAGAAGATGAATGTGCAAGTAGAGATACTGGGGTGCAAAGGAACAAGATAAATAAATAAATACAGTATGGGGATGAGGTAGATAGATGGGCTGTTTACAGATGGGCTATGTAGAGGTGCAGTGATCTGTGAGCTGCTCTGACAGCTGGTGCTTAAAGCTAGTGAGGGAGATATGAGTCTCCAGCTTCAGTGATTTTTGCAGTTTGTTCCAGTCATTGGCAGCAGAGAACTGGAAGGAAAGGCGACCAAAGGAGGAATTGGCTTTGGGGATGACTAGTGAGATATACCTGCTGGAGCGCGTGCTACGAGTGGGTGCTGCTATGGTGACCAGTGAGCTGAGATAAGGCGGGGCTTTACCTAGCAGAGACTTGTAGATAACCTGTAGCCAGTGGGTTTGGCGACGAGTATGAAGCGAGGGCCAACCAACGAGAACGTACAGGTTGCAGTGGTGGGTAGTGTATGGGGCTTTGGTGACAAAACGGATGGCACTGTGATAGACTGCATCCAATTTGTTGAGTAGAGTGTTGGAGGCTATTTTATAGATGATATCGCCAAAGTCGAGGATCGGTAGGATGGTCAGTTTTACGAGGGTATGTTTGGCAACATGAGTGAAGGATGCTTTGTTGCGATATAGGAAGCCAATTCTAGATTTAATTGTGGATTGGAGATGCTTAATGTGAGTCTGGAAGGAGAGTTTACAGTCTACCCAGACACCTAGGTATTTGTAGTTGTCCACGTATTCTAAGTCAGAACCGTCCAGAGTAGTGATGCTGGACGGGCGGACAGGTGTGGGCAGTGATCGATTGAATAGCATGCATTTAGTTTTACTTGCATTTAAGAGCAGTTGGAGGCCACGGAAGGAGAGTTGTATGGCATTGAAGCTCGTCTGTAGGTTAGTTAACACAGTGTCCAAAGAGGGATGTCATCTGCGTAGAGGTGGATCAGAGAATCACCAGCAGCAAGAGCGACATCATTGATGTATACAGAGAAGAGAGTCGGCCCGAGAATTGTACCCTGTGGCACCCCCATAGATACTGCCAGAGGTCCGGACAACAGGCCCTCCGATTTGACACACTGAACTCTATCAGAGCAGTAGTTGGTAAACCAGGCGAGGCAATCATTTGAGAAACCAAGGCTGTCGAGTCTGCCAATAAGAATGTGGTGACAGAGTCGAAAGCCTTGGCCAGGTCGATGAATACGGCTGCACAGTAATGTCTCTTATCGATGGCGGTTATGATGTCGTTTAGGACCTTGAGTGTGGCTGAGGTGCACCCATGACCAGCTCTGAAAGCAGATTGCATAGTGGAGAAGGTACGGTGGGATTCGAGATGGTCGGTAATCTGTTTGTTAACTTGGCTTTCGAAGACCTTAGAAAGACAGGGTAGGATAGATATAGGTCTGTAGCAGTTTGGGTCTAGAGTGTCACCCCCTTTGGAGAGGGGGATGACCGCGGCAGCTTTCCAATCTTTGGGAATCTCATACGATACGAAAGAGAGGTTGAACAGGCTAGTAATAGGAGTTGCAACAATTTCGGCAGATAATGTTAGAAAGAGAGGGTCCAGATTGTCTAGCCCAGCTGATTTGTAGGGGTCCAGATTTTGCAGCTCTTTCAGAACATCAGCTGTCTGGATTTGGGTGAAGGAGAAATGGTGGCGGCTTTGGCGGGTTGCTGTGGAGGGTGCCGGGCAGTTGACCGGGGTAGGGGTAGCCAGGTGGAAAGCATGGCCAGCCGTAGAGAAATGCTTATTGAAATTCTCAATTATAGTGGATTTATCGGTGGTAACAGTGTTTCCTAGCCTCTGAGCAGTGGGCAGCTGGGAGGAGGTGCTCTTATTCTCCATGGACTTTACAGTGTCCCAGAACTTTTTTAAGTTTGTACTACAGGATGGAAATCTCTGTTTGAAAAAGCTAGCCTTAGCTTTCCTAACTGCCTGTGTATATTTGTTCCTAACTTCCCTGAAAAGTTGCATATCACGGGGCTATTCGATGCTAATGCAGAACGCCACAGGATGTTTTTGTGCTGGTCAAGGGCAGACAGGTCTGGAGTGAACCAAGGACTATATACACTGCTCAAAAAAATAAAGGGAACACTTAAACAACACAATGTAACTCCAAGTCAATCACACTTCTGTGAAATCAAACTGTCCACTTAGGAAGCAACACTGATTGACAATAAATTTCACATGCTGTTGTGCAAATGGAATAGACAACCGGTGGAAATTATAGGCAATTAGCAAGACACCCCCAATAAAGGAGTGGTTCGGCAGGTGGTGACCAGAGACCGCTTCTCAGTTCTTATGCTTCCTGGCTGATGTTTTGGTGACTTTTTAATGCTGGCGGTGCTTTCACTCTAGTGGTAGCATGAGACGGAGTCTACAACCCACACAGTGGCTCAGGTAGTGCAGCTCATCCAGGATGGCACATCAATGCGAGCTGTGGCAAGAAGGTTTGCTGTGTCTGTCAGCGTAGTGTCCAGAGCATGGAGGCGCTACCAGGAGACAGGCCAGTACATCAGGAGACGTGGAGGAGGCCGTAGGAGGGCAACAACCCAGCAGCAGGACCGCTACCTCCGCCTTTGTGCAAGGAGGAGCAGGAGGAGCACTGCCAGAGCCCTGCAAAATGACCTCCAGCAGGCCACAAATGTGCATGTGTCTGCTCAAACGGTCAGAAACAGACTCCATGAGGGTGGTATGAGGGCCCGACATCCACAGGTGGGAGTTGTGCTTTCAGCCCAACACCGTGCAGGACGTTTGGCATTTGCCAGAGAACACCAAGATTGGCAAATTTGCCACTGGCGCCCTGTGCTCTTCACAGATGAAAGCAGGTTCACACTGAGCACGTGACAGACGTGACAGAGTCTGGAGACGCCGTGGAGAACGTTCTGCTGCCTGCAACATCCTCCAGCATGACCGGTTTGGCGGTGGGTCAGTCATGGTGTGGGGTGGCATTTCTTTGGGGGGCCGCACAGCCCTCCATGTGCTCGCCAGAGGTAGCCTGACTGCCATTAGTTACCAAGATGAGATCCTCAGACCCCTTGTGAGACCATATGCTGGTGCGGTTGGCCCTGGGTTCCTCCTAATGCAAGACAATGCTAGACCTCATGTGGCTGGAGTGTGTCAGCAGTCCCTGCAAGAGGAAGGCATTGATGCTATGGACTGGCCCGCCCGTTCCCCAGACCTGAATCCAATTGAGCACATCTGGGACATCATGTCTCGCTCCATCCACCAACGCCACGTTGCACCACAGACTGTCCAGGAGTTGGCGGATGCTTTAGTCCAGGTCTGGGAGGAGATCCCTCAGGAGACCATCCACCACCTCATCAGGAGCATGCCCAGGCGTTGTAGGGAGGTCATACAGGCACGTGGAGGCCACACACACTACTGAGCCTCATTTTGACTTGTTTTAAGGACATTACATCAAAGTTGGATCAGCCTGTAGTGTGGTTTTCCACTTTAATTTTGAGTGTGACTCCAAATCCAGACCTTCATGGGTTGATAAATTGGATTTCCATTGATTATTTTTGTGTGATTTTGTTGTCAGTACATTCAACTATGTAAAGAAAAAAGTATTTAATAAGATTATTTCATTCATTCAGATCTAGGATGTGTTATTTTAGTGTTCCCTTTATTTTTTTGAGCAGTATATATTCCTAGTTCTACATTTTTTGAATGGGGCATGCTTATTTAAGATATTGAGGGAGGCACTTTTAAAGAATGACCAGGCATCCTCTACTGACGGGATGAGGTCAATGTCATTCCAGGATACCCTGGTCAGGTCGATTTAGAAAGGCCTGCTCGCAGAAATGTTTTGGGGAGCGTTTGACAGTGATGAGGGGTGGTCGGTTTGGTCGCAGACCCATTACGGATGCAGGCAATGAGGCAGTGATCGCTGAGTTCTTGATTGAAAACAGCAGAGGTGTATTTGTAGGGCGAGTTAGTTAGGATGATATCTATGAGGGTGCCTGTGTTTACAGATTTGGGGTTGTACCTGGTAGGTTCATTGATAATTTGTGTGAGATTGAGTGGCGAGAATCTGTCTCCGCACCATGCGCTCTCACCACTGGTGTCCCCCAGGGCTCTGTTCTAGGCCCTCTCCTATTCTCGCTATACACCAAGTCACTTGGCTCTGTCATATCCTCATATGGTCTCTCCTATCATTGCTATGCAGACGACACACAATTAATCTTCTCCTTTCCCCCTTCTGATAACCAGGCGGCGAATCGCATCTCTGCATGTCTGTCAGACATATCAGTGTGGATGACGGATCACCACCTCAAGCTGAACCTCGGCAAGACGGAGCTGCTCTTCCTCCCGGGGAAGGACTGCCCGTTCCATGATCTCGCCATCACGGTTGACAACTCCCTTGTGTCCTCCTCCCAGAGTGCTAAGAACCTTGGCGTGGTCCTGGACAACACCCTGTCGTTCTCCACTAACATCAAGGCGGTGACCCGATCCTGTAGGTTCATGCTCTACAACATTCGCAGAGTACGACCCTGCCTCACACAGGAAGCGGCGCAGGTCCTAATCCAGGCACTTGTCATCTCCCGTCTAGATTACTGCAACTCGCTGTTGGCTGGGCTCCCTGCCTGTGCCATTAAACCCCTACAACTCATCCAGAACGCCGCGGCCCGTCTGGTATTCAACCTTCCCAAGTTCTCTCACGTCACCCCGCTCCTCTGCTCTCTCCACTGGCTTCCAGTTGAAGCTCGCATCCGCTACAAGACCAAGGTGATTGCCTACGGAGCTGTGAAGGGAACGGCACCTCCATACCTTCAGGCTCTGATCAGGCCCTACACCCAAACAAGGGCACATCCACCTCTGGCCTGCTGGCCCCCCTACCTCTGAGGAAGCACAGTTCCCGCTCAGCCCAGTCAAAACTGTTCGCTGCTCTGGCACCCCAATGGTGGAACAAGCTCCCTCACGACGCCAGGACAGCGGAGTCAATCACCACCTTCCGGAGACACCTGAAACCCCACCTCTTTAAGGAATACCTAGGATAGGATAAAGTAATCCTTCTAACCCCCCCCCCCCCTTAAAAGATTTAGATGCACTATTGTAAAGTGGTTGTTCCACTGGATATCATAAGGTGAATGCACCAATTTGTAAGTCGCTCTGGATAAGAGCGTCTGCTAAATGACTTAAATGTAAATGTAAATGTAATTGAGGGCACCAAGCTTAGATTGTAGGATGGCCGGGGTGTTAAGCATGTCCCAGTTTAGGTCACCTAGTACCACGAGCTCAGAATATAGATGGGGGGCAATCAATTCACATATGGTGTCGAGGTCACAGCTGGGGGCAGAGGGTGGTGTATAGCAAGCGGCAACAGTGAGAGACTTGTTTCTGGAAAGGTGAATTTTTAGAAGTAGAAGCTCAAATTGTTTGGGTACAGACCTGGATAGTAAGACAGAACTCTGCAGGCTATCTCTGCAGTCGATTGCAACACCGCAACCTTTGGCAGTTCTATCTTGTCGGAAAATGTTACAGTTAGGGATGGAGATTTCAGGGTTTTTGGTGGTTTTCCTAAACCAGGATTCAGACACGGCTAAGACATCCGGGTTGGCAGAGTGTGCTAAAGCAGTGAGTAAAACAAACTTAGGGAGTAGGCTTCTAATGTTAAGATGCATGAAACCAAGGCTTTTACTGTTACAGAAGTCAACAAATGAGAGCACCTGGGGAGTGGGAGTGGAGCTAGGCACTGCAGGACCTGGATTAACCTCTACATCACCAGAGGAACAGAGGAGAAGTAGGATAAGGGTACGGCTAAAGGCTACACGAACTGGCCGTCTAGCACGTTCGGAACAGAGAGTAAAAGGAGCAGGTTTCTGGGAACGATAGCATAGATTCAAGGCATAGTGTACAGACAAAGGTAAGGTAGGATGTGAGTACATCGGAGGTAAATCTGGGTATTGAGTAATGATGAGAGAGATATAGTCTCTAGAGACGTTTAAACCAGGTCATGTCATCGCATATGTAGGAGGTGGAACAACATGGTTGGTTAAGACATATTGAGCAGGGCTAGAGGCTCTACAGTGAAATAAGACAGTAATCACTAACCAGGACAGTAATGGACGAGGCATATTGATATTAGAGAGAGGCATGCGTAGCCAAGTGAACATATGGGTCCTGTGAGTGGTTGGGCTGGCTGGGGACACGGCGCCGGGGCTAACAAGCTAGCAGTTTGCAGACCAGGTTAGCAAGCAAGCAGTTAGCAGACCGGGGCAAGCAAGCTAGCAGTTAGCAGACCGGAGCACGCAAGCTAGCAGTTAGCAGACCGGGGCTAGCAAGCTAGCAGTTTTTAGACCGGGGCTAGCAAGTTAGCAGAAGGGCCTTTGGAAGACGTTGCGATGGAGGTAAGTCTGTTTTTGCCTCTTCGTGCGATGACGTCGATAGACCAGTCGTGGATTAGTAGGGTTCCAAGTAGCTCTAGGTAGCTAGCAGACCGCGGTTAGCAGAATGGGCCTTCAGCGGACGTCGCGCCTGAGGGGCCTGTTGGAATCCTCAGGCAGATTATGTCGGTATTCCAGTCGTAGAGGATCGGTGGAGTTCCGTGACCATTACCGGCAGTAGAAGGGGTCCGGATATTGTAGCCCAGGAGTGGGCTTCGGTGGTAGCCCAGGAGCCCTAGCCAGGCTAGCTTCAGGCTAATTGGTGCTTGCTCCGGGATGGAAACGCTAGCCAGGAGTAGTCACCCAGGATTGCGGTTAGCTAGTTGCGAAGATCCAGATGAAAATGTTCAGAGTTTGCGGTAGGAATCCGGGGACATGGAGAGAAAAAAATAGGTCCGTTATGCTCTGGTTTGAGTCACGTTGTACGAACTGGCGAGAGCTTTCCGAGCTAAAGGTTAGCTGATGACCGCTAGCAGTGATTTCCTGACTGATAGCTGGTAGGTAGTTAGCTGGCTAGCTTCAGTTGAGGGATTCCAGATCTGAAGTAAATAGAAATATTTTAGAAAAAAAAACAGATCCACGCCACATTGGGTGAGGCGGGTTGCAGGAGTGTATTTAGAAGTTGAGGTTTAGGAAAATATTTTTAAAAGATATGCGAAGAAAAAGATAGAAAATGATATATACAAGGGACACGACAGGACAAAGACGTCAGACTGCTACGCCATCTGCTAGCTACCTTTTGTGTCCATTATCCTAAGTGGATAATGGAAACACTTCAACCAATTCGTTGCTATTTAGCACTAGTTTTTTTTTAGGTGTGATATCATTACGTCCAGGTGTTTTTATCGACACAAGACAGTTGAATGGAAATGCACCGCAGCAGGCAACTGTCGCATCTATCTTCTATGCGAACTTTCTACATTTCGACCAAAAATCCCTGGACAAGGTAATGGAAACATAGCTAGTGATGAGTAGAACTGGTGCCTCTCCTTCAGTCTATCAAGTGCACACACATCATTTTGTGTATTTTATTTGTGATGGAAAGCTTGAATAACTTAGATTTTTCATGCAATATTGTGTCCGCCGTACTCTTTCAAAGAATAAACACAAGCGGTTTTGGAGTCAAGCATTAGCTACAGTGCTTTCAGAAAGTATTCACACCACTGAGTTTTTTCAAATTTTGTTGTGTTACAAGGTGGGATTAAAATGGATTTATGGATTTCAATTGTAACACTTCTAAGAAATATATGAAAAATAAAACACTAATCAAATCAAATTGTATTGGTAACATACACATATTTAGCAGACGTTATTGCAGGTGTAGCGATATTCTTGTGTTCCTAGCTCCAACAGTGCAGTAATATCTAACAATTCACAACAACACACAAATCTAAAAGTAAAAGAATGGAATTAAGAAATATATAAATATTAGGACCAGCAATATCGGAGTGGCATTGACTAAAATACAGTAGAATAGTATACAGTATGTAAACATTATTAAAGTGACTAGTGTTCCATTTAGAGGTCGACCGATTAATCGGAATGGCCGATTAATTAGGACCGATTTCAAGTTTTCATAACAATCGTAAATCAGTATTTTTGGACGCCGATTTGGCCGAATGTATTAATTTATTATTATTATTATTATTTTGTAACCTTTATTTAACTAGGCAAGTCAGTTAAGAACACATTCTTATTTTCAATGACGGCCTAGGAACGGTGGGTTAACTGCCTTGTTCAGGGGCAGAAAGACAGATTTTTACCTTGTTAGCTCAGGGATTCAATCTTGCAACCTTACGGTTAACTAGTCCAACGCTCTAACCACCTGCTTTACATTGCACTCCACGAGGAGCCTGCCTGTTACGCGAATGCAGTAAGGTAAGTTGCTAGCTAGCATTAAACTTATCTTATAAAAAACAATCAATCAATCATAATCACTAGTTAACTACACATGGTTGATGATATTACTAGTTTATCTAGCCTGTCCTGCCTTGCATATAATCGCTTAGGTACACGTTGCTCCAACCATAAACATCAATGCCTTTCTTAAAATCAATACACAAGTATATATTTTTAAACCTGCATATTTAGTTAATATTGCCTGCTAACATGAATTTCTTTTAACTAGGGAAAATATGTCACTTCTCTTGCAAACAGAGTCAGGGTATATGCAGCAGTTTGGGCCGCCTGGCTCGTTGCGAACTGTGAAGACTATTTCTTCCTAACAAAGACAGCCGACTTCGCCAAACGGGGATGATTTAACAAAAGTTCATTTGCGAAAAAAGCACAATCGTTGCACGACTGTACCTAACCATAAACATCAATGCCTTTCTTAAAATCAATACTCAGAAGTATATATTTTTAAACCTGCATATTTAGCTAAATGAAATCCAGGTTAGCAGGCAATATTAACCAGGTGAAATTGTGTCATTTTGCGTTCATTGCACGCAGTCAGGGTATATGCAACACTTTGGGTAATTTGTCAGAATTTTACGTAATTATGACATAACACTGAAGAATGTTGTGCAATGTAACAGGAATAATGTTTTGTTTTCGAGATGATAGTTTCCGGATTCGACCATATTAATGACCTAAGGCTCGTATTTCTGTGTGTTATTATGTTATAATTAAGTCTATGATTTGATAGAGCAGTCTGACTGAGCGATGGTAGGCAGCAGCAGGCTCGTAAGCATTCATTCAAAATAGCACTTTCGTGCGTTTTGCCAGCAGCCCTTCGCAATGCATTGCGCTGTTTATGACTTCAAGCCTATCAGCTCCCAAGATTAGGCTGGTGTAACCCATGTGAAATGGCTAGCTAGTTAGCCGGTTGCGCGCTAATAACGTTTCAAACGTCACTCGCTCTGAGACTTGGAGTCGTTTTTTCCCTTCCTCTACATGGGTAACGCTGCTTCGAGGGTGGCTGTTGTCGATGTGTTCCTGGTTCGAGCCCAGGTAGAGGCGAGGAGAGGGACGGAAGCTATACTGTTACACTGGCAATACCAAAGTGCCTATAAGAACATCCAATAGTCAAAGGTATATGAAATACAAATCATATAGAGAGAAATAGTCCTATAATTCCTATAATAACTACAACCTAAAACACTTTACCTGGGAATATTGAAGACTCATGTTAAAAGGAACTACCAGCTTTCATATGTTCTCATGTTCTGAGCAAGGAACTTAAACGTTAGCTTTTTTACATGGCACATATTGCACTTTTATGTTTTTGCATTATTTAAATCAAATTGAACATGTTTCATTATTTATTTGAGGCTAAATTGATTTTATTGATGTATTATATTAAGGTAAAATAAGTGTTCATTCAGGATTGTTGTAATTGTCATTATGACAAATAAATAATTTTGGAAAAAATCGTCCGATTAATCGGTAGCGGCTTTTTTGGGTCCTCCAATAATCGGTATCGGTATTGGTGTTGAACAATCATAATCGGTCGACCTCTAGTTCCATTATTAACCTGTTATGGCTAGGGGGCAGTATTTTCACGGCCGGATAAAAAAACGTACCCGATTTAATCTGATTATTACTCCTGCCCAGAAACTAGAATATGCATATAATTATTAGCTTTGGATAGAAAACACTCAAAAGTTTCTAAAACTGTTTGAATGGTGTCTGTGAGTATAACAGAACTCATTTGGCAGGCCAAAACCTGAGAAGATTCCTTACAGGAAGTGCCCTGTCTGACCATTTCTTGCACTTCTTGATTATCTCTATCCAATACAGGGGATCTCTGCTGTTACGTGACACTTCCTACGGCTCCCATGGGCTCTCAGAAGGCGGCAAAAAGCTGAATCGTGGCTTTGCAGGCTCTGGCTGAAAAAAAGTAGCGCGTTTGGATAGTGGCTGGTCACAGTACTGTGAGTCTCAGGCTCGTGCACGAGCCATGCTTTTATTTTCTCTCTCTTTGTACGTATACACGCTTTCCCGGTCGGAATATTATCGCTTTTTTTACGAGAAAAATTGCATAAAAATTGATTTTAAACAGCGGTTGACATGCTTCGAAGTACGGTAATGGAATATTTAGACATTTTTTGTCACGAAATGCGCCGTGCTCGTGACCCTTATTTACACTTCGGATAGTGTCTTGAACGCACGAACAAAACGCCGCTATTTGGATATAACAATGGATTATTTTGAACCAAACCAACATTTGTTATTGAAGTAGCAGTCCTGGGAGTGCATTCTGATGAAGAACACCAAAGGTAATCAAACTTTTCTAATAGTAAATCGGAGTTTGGTCAGGGCTAAACTTGGTGGGTGTCTAAATAGCTAGCCGTGATGGCTGGGCTATCTACTCAGAATATTGCAAAATGTGCTTTCACCGAAAAGCTATTTTAAAATCGGACACCTCGATTGCACAAAGGAGTTCTGTATCTATAATTCTTAAAATAATTGTTATGTTTTTTGTGAACGTTTATCGTGAGTAATTTAGTAAATTCACCGGAGGTTTGCTAGTTCTGAACGTCACATGCTAATGTAAAAAGCTGTTTTTTGATATAAATATGAACTTGATTGAACAAAACATGCATGTATTGTATAACATAATGTCCTAGGTGTGTCATCTGATGAAGATCATCAAAGGTTAGTGCTGCATTTAGCTGTGGTTTTGTTTTTTGTGACATTATATGCTAGCTTGAAAAATGGGTGTCTGATTATTTCTGGCTGGGTACTCTGCTGACATAATCTAATGTTTTGCTTTCGCTGTAAAGCCTTTTTGAAATCGGACAGTGTGGTTAGATAAAGGACAGTCTTGTCTTTAAAATGCTGTAAAATAGTCATATGTTTGAAAAATGGAAGTTTTTGTATTTTTGAGGAATTAGTAATTCGCGCCACGCCTATCATTGGATATTGGAGCAGGTGTTCCGCTAGCGGAACGTCTAGATGTAAGAGGTTAAAGTGGCCAGTGATTCCATGTCTACGTATATAGGGCAGCAGCCTCTAAGGTGCAGGATTGAGTAACTGTGTGGAAGCTGCCTAGTGATGGCTATTTAACAGTCTGATGGCCTTCGTCATCACACTGTCTGTGTGGGTGGACCATTTCAGATTGTCAGTGATATGTACGACGAGGAACTTGAAACTTTCCACCTTCGCCATGCTTCTCTCCACTGTTTCCTGAAGTCCACGATCAGCTCATTTGTTTTGTTGACGTTGAGGGAGAGGTTATTTTTCTGGCACCACTCTGCCAGGGCCCTTACCTCCTCCCTGTAGGCTGTCTCGTCATTGTTGGTAATCAGGCTTACTACTGTTGTGTCATCTGCAAACTTGATGATTGAGTTGTAGGCATGCGTAGCCACCCAGTCATGGGTGAACAGGGAGTACAGGAGGGGGCTGAGCACACACCCTTGAGGGGCCCCTGTGTTGAGATTCATCAAAGCGTAGGTGTTGTTTCCTGCCTTCACCACCTTGGAATGGCCCATCAAGGAAGTCCAGGACCCAGTTGCACAGGGCGGGGTTCAGACCCAGGGCTTCGAGCTTATTGATGAGCTTCGAGGGTACCATGGTGTTGAAAACTGAGCTAGAGTCAATGAACAGCATTCTGACGTAGGTATTCCGCTTGTCCAGATGGGATAGTGCAGTGTACAGTGTGATGGCGATTGCATCGTTTGTGGATCTATTGGGGTGGTAAGCAAATTGAAGTGGGTCTATGGTGTCAGGTAAGGTGGAGGTGACATGATCCTTAACTAGCCTCTCAAAGCACTTCATGATGACATAAGTCAGTGCTACAGGGCGATAGTCATTTAGTTCAGTTACCTTTGCTTTCTTGGGTACAGGAACAATGGCAGACATCTTGAAGCAAGTGGGGACAGCAGACTGGGATAGGGAGGGATTGTCCATAAACACTCCAGCCAGCTGGTCTGCGCATGCTCTGAGGACGCGGCTCGGGATGTCGTCTGGGCCGGCAGCCTTGGGAAGGTTAACGCGCTTAAATGCCTTACTCACGTCGCCATGGAGAACGAGAGCCCACAGACCTTGGGAGCGGGCCGCGTCGGTGGCACTGTATTAACCTCAAAGCGGGCAAAGAAGATATTTAGCTTGTCCGGGAGCAAGACGTCGGTGTCCGTGACGTGGCTGGTTTTCCTTATGTAATCCGTGATTGTCTGTAGACCCTGCCACATATGTCTCGTGTCTGAGCCATTGAATTGCGACTCCACTTTGTCTCTATACTGACACTTTGTCTGTTTGATTGCTTTACTGAGTGAATAACTACACTGTATTCTGCCGTATTCCCAGTCACTTTGCCATGGTTAAATGCCATGGTTAAATGCGGTGGTTCACGCTTTCAGTCTGCGCTTTCAGTAATATACAGTATCTTGATTACAGAAGTATTCACCCCCAGAGTCAATACATGCTTTGCACACCTGGATTGTACAATATTTGCACAATATTCTTTAAAAAAATATTCAAGCTCTGTCATGTTGTTTGTTGATCATTTCTAGACAGTCATTTTCAAGTCTTGCAATTGATTTTCAAGACAATTTAAATCAAAACTGTAACTAAGCCACTCAGGATCATCTTGATAAGTATATATTTGGCCTTGTGTTTTCGGTTATTGTCCTGCTGAAAGGTGAATTTGTCTTCCAGTGTTGGTTGGAAAGCAGACTGAACCAGGTTTTCCTCAAGGATTTTGCCTGTGTTTAGCTCTATTCTGTTTATTTGTATCCTTAAGAAAACTCCTTAGTCCTTGCCTTTGACAAGGATACCCATAACATGATGCAGCCACCACCATGCTTGAAAATATGAAGTGGTTCTCAGTGATGTCTTGTGTTGGATTTTTCCCAAACATAACGCTTTGTATTCAGGACATAAAGTGAATGTATTTGCCACATTTTTGTTTTTGTTTTACTTTAGTGCCTTATTGCAAATAGGGTGCATGTTTTGGAAAAATTTTATTCTGTACAGGCTTCCTTCTTTTCACTCTGTCATTTAGGTTAGTATTGTGGAGTAACTACAATGTTGTTGCTCCATCCTCACTTTTCTCCTATCACAGCCATTGAACTCTGCAACTGTTTTAGATTCCCCATTGGCCTCATGGTGAAATCCCTGAGTGGTTTTCTTCCTGTCCGGCAACTGAATTAAGAAGAATGCCTGTATCTTTGTAGTGACTGGGTGTATTGATACATCAGCCAAAGTGTAATTAATAACTTCACCAAGCTCAAAGGGATATTCAGTCTGTTTTTTTATTTTTACCCCTCTACCAATAGGTGCCCTTCTTTGCAAGGCATTGGTAAGCCTTCCTGGTCTTTGTGGTTGAATCTGTGTTTGAAGTTCACTGCTCGACTAAGGGACCTAACGGATAATTGTATGTGTGGGGTACAGAGATGAGGTAGTCATTCAAAAATCATGTAAAAATACACTATTATTGTACACAGAGTCAATGCAACGTATTATGTGATTTGTTAAGCACATGTTTACTCCTGAACTAATTTAGGCTTGCCATAACAAAGAGGTTGAATACTTATTGACTCAAGACATTTCAGATTTTAATTTTTTATTAATTTGTAAAAATGTCTTAAATCATAATTTCACTTTGACATTAAGAGGTATTATGTATATGCCAGTGACACAAAATATAACATTTGATCAATTTTAAATATAGTCTGTAACACAATAAAATTTGGAAAAAGTCAAGGGGTGTGAATACTTTCTGCAGATACTATATCTAGCTTCAAACAGATTCAACTTGATTCACTGAACCATTCAATGACATTTGTCTCAGGGTTAAAAAGCTGTTGGAAAATATTTTGCTTTGGTGTGCTCCACTGAACATAACCTGGGTGTCTTTATTGTAAAGTTTCTAGTTGGTACTGTTGGTGGTACAGGGCAATGTTTTCTCTTTGCTGTCTTTCACCTGTCGTTCATTTGTACCGTCACATTCTCCAATGAAGACATTCTGGGGGTTACCGTACACAAACCTGTCAATGCTTCACTTGGCTCAGTAAACACAAAATGACTGTGTGTACATCCCAAATGGCACCCTATTCCCTATATATTGCACTACTTTTGACCAGGGCCCTGGTCATGTCTTTACCTCAACCTAAATTTTCTCTTTGGCAAGGCTCATTTTCAAATAATGATTATACCGTTAAATAATATTATTCCAGCCTGAGCTTTTCTGTGTAATAAAACAATGGTTCAACTTTATTCCTATGCAATTACAGGAATAGGCTAACAACATACAGTAAGTAGTACAGCGTTACTACACAGGTATAGAGCATTAAAACATTAACTGTTTTGTTGAGTTTCATTTTTAAGGACACCCTATACCTCCATGGTCGTTTTTAAAGTTACATGTTTAGGCTACATGAGAAACAAGAACAACAATACTCTTCTCTTTCATTCTATTTTCCCCCTCCTCTCAGTCTGTCAACTAGCACTCAAGTTCTGTGAAAATACACATTTCAAAGCAGAAAATTATTCTTGTACCTCAGGCATATCAGCATTTGCTAGCAATTTTGGAGAGATGTTTGTTCACCGATCTTCACAGATGAAGATTGTGTTTCATTAAAGGGATGGCGGAGCCGAGCGTAATTCTGGACAGCTGCCTGTTCTTAGCCAACCTGAGTCCAGGCTTGATTTGAAAATAGACCATTATGTAAAAACGAAGTAAACGTTTAGAGATGAGTGCATTTAACCTTTCTCCGAGTCTTTAAGCTTTTTGGCAGACAAGCCAAAGAAACAAAGTTGAGCAGGCTGACCCAGCTGTAGCCTAACTTCCTCAAACAACAGATCTTGTGAGAGCAACTCGACAACCTCACAATCCCTCTCCTGATTTTATGGTACATGTACGCCAACCCCTATTTTGTTCTAGCAGCTTGTTCTACAACCCACTACTAGGCCACATTCCAAGCCAGGCCACAATCACTGCCAGGTCATCATGTTATGTGAGGTTCTAAATCAACTAAACGTAATTTAGGCTTCTAAGTCTTGAGTGAATTCTTGGCCCCAACGTGTAATGGTTGCGTGTCAGAGATAAACACTAGGCAAGCCCTGGAACTGTTGTCAGAGGACAGACTAGGGTCCCCCAGCAACATCATAATTCACATGGGCACAAATGGCCTGAGGGCCCAGCAGGAAAGGATGGCAACAGCACTCAAGGGAGTGATTGAAAATACTTCTTCTCCACCCTGCTACCACGAACAGACTTTCACTCTGCCACCATACAGCGGGTGAATGCAAGCATTTTGCGAAACTGTGCCTCAAAACCTAATGTCTACCTGGCCCACCACTCCACCCTGAACTTGGAAAAGCCTTGTCGACCAGGTCCACCTCTACAAGGCAGCAATCCCAATTTTTGTCAGAACCCTGAAGGACTTCACCCTCAACCGTAGCCCCAGCACCTCACACAGGAGCAACAGAGCAACGGACACCCCGCCCAGACCACCGAGACCCCCTCTCAGACCAGCAAGACCTCCTCCCGAAGGACCTGCACCGAGAGAACCCACGCCAAGAGGACCTACACCCAGACCACAGCATCACCAGCCACACCCCTACCAGCTAAGACCACCCCAAGCAAACCCTGGCCACACCCTATATAGGCCCCCCCCCCCATATGAGACCCAGACTTCATCAAAGAAATTGGAAATACAGACAGTGTCATCCTACAAGAAACATGGTATAAAGGAGACGGACCTGCTGGTTCCCCTCTAGGTTACAGAGAGCTGGAAGTCCCATACACCAAACTACCAGGTGTGAAACAGAGAAGAGACTCAGGAGGTATGCTAATTTGGTATAGAGTGGGTTAGGTCTGCTCTATTAAAAAAACAGGAACATTTTACGTCTGGCTAGAAATTAGTGAGGACATTATCTCAACAGAGAAAAATGTCCTCATGTAAAATGTCCTTGTGTGTTACCTATATCCCCCCAATAGACTCCCCATACTTTAACGATGACAGCTTCTCCATCCTAGAGGCGGAGATCAACAATTTTCAGGCCCAGGGACATGTACTAGTCTGTGGCTACCTAAATGCCAGAACTGTACAATAACCTGACACCCTCAGCACACCGGGGGACAAAAACCTACCTGGAGGTGACAGCATTCCCTCCCCCATATGCCCCCCTAGACACAACTATGACAACATAACCAACAAAAACGGGTCACAACTCCTGCAGCTCTGTTGGATGCTGGGTATGTACATAGTCAATGGTAGGCTTCGAGGGGACTCCTATGGTAGGTACACCTATAGCTCATCTCTTGGCAGTAGTACTGTAGACTACTTTATCACTGACCTCAACCCAGAGTCTCTTAGAGCATTCACAGTCAGTCCACTGACACCCCTATCAGATCACAGCAAAATCACACTCTACTTGAACAGAGCTATGCTCAATCATGAGGCATCAAAGCTGAAGGAACTGAATAATATTAAGAAATGCTATAAATGGAAGGAAAATGGTGTGGAAACCTACCAAAAAACATTTAGGCAACAACAAATTCAATCCCTTCTAGACAATTTCCTGGATAAAAGGTTTCAATGGAATAATGAAGGTGTAAACTTGGCAGTAGAAAACCTAAACCGTATATTTCACCTCTCAGCTTCTATATCAAATCTAAACATTTCAAGCAGACAACCTAAGAATATGAACAACAATGACAAATGGTTTGATGAAGAATGCAAAAACTGTCACGCCCTGATCTGTTTCACCTGTCCTTGTGCTTGTCTCCACCCCCTTCAGGTGTCGCCCATCTTCCCCACTTATCGTCTGGGTATTTATACCTGTGTTTTCTGTCTGTCTGTGCCAGTTCGTCTTGTTTGTTCAAGCCAATCAGCGTTTTTTGTCTCAGCTCCTGCGGTGTCCTGTTTCTCTTTTCTCACCCTCCTGGTTTTGACCCTTGCCTGTCTTGACTCCGAGCCCGTCTGCCTTACCACTCTGCCTGACCCTGAGCCTGCCTGCTGTCCTGTACTTTGCTCCTACTCTTGATTATCGACCCCTGCCTGCCTTGACCTGTCGTTTGCGTGCCCCTGTTGTTATGTTAAACATTGTTACTTCACACAGGCTGCACTTGGGTCTTACCATGATACCTGATAGTATGAACTAGCCATCACTGACCCAGCAGACTTGGACCAGCTCCGCAACGCCATCTCCTCCCAAGGAGCCACCATTGGTAGGCACGAGGAGTTTCTTCGCGGTCTGATGGAAGGGTTCCAGGCTGTGGCCGAACGTCATGACCTAGCCTTGGACGCATTGCAGGAGCAATTCCGTGGGTTGCCTACCACGACGGTAACCTCCCAGCCCCTCTGTAACCCGGCTGGTAGCAGCGCCGTCACCCCGCTTACCCCTCCCAGAGCGCTACGATGGAGACTCCAGAACCTGCCGGGCCTTTCTCTCCCAGTGCTCCCTCTTTTTTGAGCTACAGCCTTCTTCGTTCCCCTCGGACCACTCGAAGATAGCGTACATTATTACGCTCATGTCCGGGAGGGCACTTGCCTGGCCACGGCGGTGTGGGAGCAAGAATCCGCCGTCTGCCTCAGTCTGGAGGTATTCGTGGCGGAGGTGACAAAAGTTTTCGAGGCTCCGGTGTCCAGGAGAGAGGCTGCCCGGAAGTTACTCCAGCTTCGGAAGGACACCCTCAGTGTGGCAGACTATGCGGTGGAGTTCTACACTCAACCCCTCTCCATTCCCATGGGTGTATGAGCGCTGGATGGGTCAACCACCAGACCACCCCCGTCAACCTATGAGTGTTGGAACCACAGCAAGACGATCCAATTCCTGCTGGTTGAGTCTCCACAGATTTCCGTGGTATTGGGATTTTCTTGGCTCCAACGACACAATCCCTCCATTGACTGGACTATTGGTGCCATCGTGGACTGGAGCCCGTCCTGCCACACTCATTTCCTGAAGTCAGCTCTACCTGCCCCAGGATGTCTTCCTGGGTGCTTGGAAATTGCCCCGGACCTCTCCGCCAGGTCCGCGGAGTACCAGGACCTCCGGGAGGGGTTCAGTAAGACCCGGGCCACTTCATTTCCGCAGCACCGACAGGTATCCAAGAAGGTCAAGCCTGAGGCGCTGGCACGCCACTATAGTGCCGCGGCTACACCCCTGGAAGCCGAGACTTTTCGTCTCTGGTTCCGTGCTCGCGCGTTATGCCTTTGGATAAGTGATCTGTACGCACGAACAAAACGGAGGTATTTGTACATAAATATGGATTATTTCGAACAAAAACAACATTTATTGTGGAAGTAGCAGTCCTGGGAGTGTATTCTGACGAAGATCAGCAAAGGTAAGAGAATATTTCTAATACTAATTCTGAGTTTAGGTTGCCCCGAACTTGGCAGGTGTCTGAATAGCTCACCGTGATGGCTGAGCTATGTACTCAGAATATTGAAAAATGTGCTTTCTCCGTAAAGCTATTTTAAAATCTGACACAGCGGTTGCATCCAGTGGTAGTCTATCTATAATTCTTAAAATAATTGTTATATATTTTGTCAACGTTTATGATGAGTATTTTTGTAAATTGATGTGCACATTCACCAGACGTTTTAGTGGGAATACATTTTCTGAACATCACGTGCCAATGTAAAATGCTGTTTTTGGATATAAATATGAACTTTATCGAACAAAACATACATGTATTGTGTAACATAATGTCCTAGGAGTGTCATCTGATGAAGATTGTCAAAGGTTAGTGCTTCATTTAGCTGTGTTTTGGGTTTTATTGACATGTCTTTGCTTGGAAAATGGCTGGTTCATCTAACCACACTGTCCGATTTCAAAAAGGCTTTACAACGAAAGCAAAACATTAGATTATGTCAGCAGAGTACCCAGCCAGAAATAATCAGACACCCATTTTTCAAGCTAGCATATAATGTCACAAAAACCCAGAAGACAGCTAAATGCAGCACTAACCTTTGATGATCTTCATCAGATGACACACCTAGGACATTATGTTATACAATACATGCATGTTTTGTTCAATCAAGTTCATATTTATATCAAAAACCAGCTTTTTACATTAGCATGTGACGTTCAGAACTAGCATACCCCCCGCAAACTTCCGGGGAATTTACTAACAATGTACTAAATTACTCACGATAAACGTTCACAAAAAACATAACAATTATTTTAAGAATTATAGATACAGAACTCCTTTGTGCAATCGAGGTGTCCGATTTTAAAATAGCTTTTTGGTGAAAGCACATTTTGCAATATTCTCAGTAGATAGCCCTGCCATCACGGCTAGCCATTTAGACACCCACCAAGTTTAGCCCTGACCAAAGTCAGATTTACTATTACAAAAGTTTGATTACCTTCGTTGTCTTTGTCAGAATGCACTCCCAGGACTGCTACTTCAATAACAAATGTTGGTTTGGTCCAAAATAATCCATCGTTATATCCAAATAGCGGCGTTTTGTTCGTGCATTCCAGACACTATCCGAAATGGTAAATCAGGGTCACGAGCATGGCGCAATTTGTGACAAAAAAATTCTAAATATTCCATTACCGTACTTCGAAGCATGTCAACCGCTGTTTAAAATCCATTTTTATGCCATTTTTCTCGTAAAAAAGCGATAATATTCCAACCGGGAATCTCCATTTAGGTAAACAGAGGAAAGAAAACAAAGCATTCGGTCGACGCGGGCACGTGCCTGAGTCTCACAGTACTGTAACCAGCCACTACCCAAACACGCTACTTTTTTTCAGCCAGAGCCTGCAAAGCCACGATTCAGCTTTTTGCCGCCTTCTGAGAGCCCATGTGAGCCGTAGGAAGTGTCACGTAACAGCAGAGATCCTTTGTAATGGATAGAGATGGCAAAGAAGGCCAAGAAATGGTCAGACAGGGTACTTCCTGTACAGAATCTTCTCAGGTTTTGACCTGCCATTTGAGTTCTGTTATACTCACAGACACCATTCAAACAGTTTTAGAAACTTTGGAGTGTTTTCTATCCAAAGCCAATACTTATATGCATATTCTAGTTACTGGGCAGGAGTAGTAACCAGATTAAATCGGGTACGTTTTTTATCCAGCCGTGTCAATACTGCCCCCTAGCCCTAACAGGTTAAATACTTGAAAACACAAAAACAACAAACCGTGACGCAGAGAAGAAAACACACTACTCAAAATATAGTCACCCAGAAAACACAAGTGGGACAAACATCAACTTTAATATGGCCTCCAATTAGAGCCAATGACAACCGGCTGCCTCTAATTGGAGGTAATGCCAAACAAAACCCAACCTAGAAACTAGAAACTAAACATAGAAATACAAAAACGGACAAACACCCCCGTGTCACGCCCTGACCTACTCTACCATAGAAAATAACATCTTACTATGGTCAGGACGTGACAACTTCAAAAAAGCTTTAGACTCAATTTGGCATGAGGGTCTGCTATACAAATTGATGGAGAGTGGTGTTTGGGGAAAACATAGATAATTTAAAATCCATGTACACAAACAAGTGTGAGGTTAAAACTGGCAAAAAACACATTTCTTTCCACAGGGCCAAGGGGTGAGACAGGGATGCAGCTTAAGCCCCACCCTCTTCAACATATATATCAATGAATTGGCAAGGGCACTAGAACAGTCTGCAGCACCCGGCCTCACCCAACTAGAATCTGAAGTCAAATGTCTACTGTTTAGTGATGATATGGTGCTTCTGTCCCCAACCAAGGAGGGCCTACAGCAGCACCTAGATATTCTGCACAGATTGTCAGACCTGGGCCCTGACAGGAAATCGAAGTAAGAAAAAAAATGTTGGTGTTCCAAAAAAGGTCCAGATGCCAGGACCACAAATCCAAATACCATCTAGACATAGTTGCCCTAGAGCACACAAAAAACTAAACATACCTCAGCCTAAACATCAGCGCCACAGGTAACTTCCACAAAGCTGTGAACAATCTGATAGACAAGGCAAGAAGGATCTTCTATGCCATCGAAAGGAACATAAAATTCAACATACCAATTAGAATCTGGCAAAAAATACTTGAATCAGTTATAGAACCCATTGCCCTTTATGGTTGTGAGGTCTGGGGTCCGCTCACCAACCAAGAATTCACAAAATGGGACAAACAAATTGAGACTCAGCATGTGTAATGAACACGAGGGAGACAGAGAGCTGGTTTCAAGCACAGAGCGCAGCAGGTTTTTAATGAAAGGAACCTTAGGAGTAGGCAGGTAGCTGGGTCCAGGGGCAGGCAGAAGGTCATACACGGTAGGTCCACAAATGGCAACAGTACAGGCAGGGAATAGGCAAAAGGCGTTGTGAGTGAGGCAGGCAAAACCTATCATGGACGGGAAAAAACAGCGCTCCGAAAAAGTGTCTCAAAAACAAACAATACCTCACAGTAATGGGGTGCAAGGAACTGAACTAAATAGTGTGGGATGATGATATGCAGGTGTGTGAACAGGTGATTCGAATTCCGGTGATTGGGATCTGGAGAGTGAGCTGGAAAGTGGGCTGTGTTCCAGGGATCTAAGTGTTTGGGAGTGTGAGTTGGACGCAGACATTACAGCATGCAGAATTCTGCAAATTCTGCAAAACACCAAATAATGCATGCATAGCAGAATTAGGCTGATACCCGCTAATTATCAAAATCCATAAAAGAGCGGGAAAATTCTACAACTACCTAAAAGGAAGCGATTCCCAAACCTTCCATAACAAAGCCATCACCTACAGAGAAATGAGCCTGGAGAAGAGTCCCCTAAGCAAGCTGGTCCTGGGGCTCTGTTCACAAACACAAACACACCCCACAGAGCCCCAGGACAGCAACACAATTAGACCCAAACAAATCACGAGAAAACAAAAATATAATAACTTCACACATTGGAAAGAATGTACAAAAAAACTGAGCAAACTGGAATGCTAAACCGAGAGTACACAGTGGCATAATACCTGACCACTGACTGACCCAAAATTAAGGAAATCTTGGAGTATGTACAGACTCAGTGAGCATAGCCTTGCTATTGAGAAAGGCCGCCAAAGGCAGACATGGCTCCCAAGAGAAGACAGGCTATGTGCACACTGCCCACAAAATGACGTGGAAACTGAGCTGCACTTCCTAACCTCCTGCCAAATGTATGACCATATTAGAGACACATATTCCCCTCAGATTACACAGACCCACAAAGAATTTGAAAACAAATCCCATTTTGATAAACTCCCATATTTGTTGGGTGAAATACCACAGTGTGCAATCACAGCAGCAACATTTGTGCCCTGTTGCCACAAGAAAAGGGCAACCAGTGAAGAACAAACACCATTGTAAATACAACCTATATTTATTTTCCTTTTTGTACTATTTGCACATCATTACAGCACTGTATATAGACATAATATGACATTTGAAATGTCTTTATTTTGGAACTTTTGTGAGTATAATGTTTACTGTACATTTTCTATTGTTTATTTCACTTTTGTTTATTATCTATTTCACGCAATGTTAACATGTTTCCCATGCCAATAAAGTCCCTTAAATTGAAATTAAGTTGAATTGATTAGAATGATTTTGATCGTGACTCAGAAAGTTAGACGGCTAGGTCTCTGTTCTAGCCTATCTTGGGAGATGTTTTGTTTACCCGTACATATGGCCATGTAGCCAGAACCAACATCTTTAAAACAAGAAGATTTTACATTTGTTATGAAAACTGTAGTCTAACTATGGTATGGTTCTTTTGTTATGAAAACTATGATCTACTGTGGTATGTTTTCTGTTAACGAGGTGGTGGCATTGCCATAGTAAGAAAAGTTGTTTGGACTAGGCTGAATGTGTATTAATCACTTGTTTGGACTCCTGAATGTCCAATGATGTGCAAACCAAACCCTCAAACCGAGCCTTTCAACTGTGTAAACTTGATAGAATTACTTCTCCATTTAATCATTGTGTCATCTGTTTCTCCTAGTCTGAACAACAAACACTCAGTGTCGTGTTGATCTAAGCCTTTCACAGCTGAAACAAGTTTATTTTTATTCAGGGTTGTTGCTTTATCTCATGATTTGCAATGTGGTCCTACTTACTAGCAACACATTACCCAGTTGGAGTTTTAATCCAGTTAGGCCGGCAGTGAATGATGATGTTGGTGGTGGTAGAGCCTAGCCTAGCTGCCTAGCCTAGCTGCCTAGCCTAGCTGCCTAGCCTAGCTGCCTAGCCTAGCTGCCTAGCCTAGCTGCCTAGCCTAGCTGCCTAGCCTAGCTGCCTAGCCTAGCTGCCTAGCCTAGCTGCCTAGTAGCAACAGAACAGGAGATGGATGTGGTCTTGTGAGAGAGGGTGTTGGTAGTGTAAGTGGAAATGATGAGGGCAGTGGTTAATATGGCTTGTTGTTTATATCAAACCCTATGACTAACACTACTCAATCAACCACCTGTTTTCGCACAGTATTCCCCATAGAATTACTGGAACAGACATTCCCATTCAAGTCAATGTTCTGTGATGGGCGGACCAATTCTATGGTACTGTAATGTTGAGGGAGCACACAAGCTTTTTGCTGCACCTTTTTGGACCTGCTGTAAACTGTGTATGTGACGAATAAAAATGGATTTGATTTGATTTGGTATTCCCTTGGACAGACGCTTGTCCAGCGTGATCTAACTGAATACTTACAACCTTAAGGCGTAACTTAACCCTTGTGTTTCATAGACAGACCTGGATAGTTTTTTCTTCGTGGGACGATTATTTCACTCAGGGAGTATGGATTCAGGTTAATAAAGCAGGAATCCATGTTGGGAGGTTTTGTAGATCTTAGGAACTCATGTGCATTTTAAAACAGCCTGGCTTTTTCATGGTACTCACTTTCAGGTGTTCTTAGACTTCGTGAACAAACACCTTCATCTAGAATTGATGACAACTGCTGTAAATAGTATACCTGTCTTATCAGATGATAATATTGGTCACTGTACTATTCAATCTATACGTTTCATTTATTGAAATACATCACCTCCCAACACTGTGAACTATCATTCAAGCTTCTACAGCATGTCCACCTACTGAAATACAGCATATCTTACAAAGACAATTATCTTATATCTACATGTGTTATTCTTATAGGAAAATAATGGCTGAAAATGTAAAATGTCATTCAGTATGTAAAACTTCACTTTTAATCTGTGAATTATTCACTGTCCTTTGAGAATCAGTCTTCTTTTTAATTTCATAATGTAAAATGACAATGTGGATCATTCAACCTTATAAATGACCTTGCCAGAGGAAATAAAAATGTGACGTACGAAACCCCTATAGTTGACAAAAATCTACCTTGCAGTGAGGAGATATGATGTCTTTGTAAGAGCAGGACCCATGGGCTCTTCTGACTTCCAGAATCTAGAACCCAGAATCTAGAACCCAGAATCTAGAGCTGACTAGATGAGGCTTGCTGCTTTCCTGTCAGTGAACTACTGCTCAAACAAACCTCTCTCAGCCCAGCAATAATATCAAGCACCTCCTCATTTGCTCCCCAACCAACCCACCACACTTCACAGAAACTTCCCAATCCCATCAGCCCTCCATGGACCTCACCAGAGGACACCCCCCTCCCCCGCACACATAAACACACTGTGGTCTAGTCTCCCACAGCCAGATATCAACTTACAGCTTTATCTTCTGTGTTCTTGAAGTCCGTCGACTGGCTGTCTTCTCTTTTTCTTTATGCTTAATTTCCATTTAAGCAGCGGTGCCTACTGAGTTCTCTGCTTCAGCAGGCAGATAGCAGCACCATGAAAGAGCTGGATAGTAACTGGAGTAATAATGAGAGGCCATAGATCTGGTCTCAATTTCATTTAACTCTGCCCGGCAAATGTTAAAGATCTGTCCCCCTTTGTGTTGTTTATTGTTGTGCTCTGCTGTTTTTCAAATACAAGCTTGAACAATCCCTCTGTTTACTTCTGTTTTACAGGAAATGTTGGGTTCAAAACAAGAATTGTTTTAAACCTGGTATTGTGAATGGAGGAAGCTTTGTTTGAGGTTAGGTTATCCTGACATCAGTAAATCAGTTAAACTAAATGACATAAAGTAATTTATCGAGACATATTTTGGCTAGCCCTGCTACTTCTGCCAGCCAGACCATTGAGAAGAGCAAATATGATGCCCTGCATGCTGTCCTGTTTCATCCACCATTGTTTTACTATTCCAATCTCATGAAGTCATGTAGCAGGCCTGTATCTAAAGGGCAAAGAGGAAACAGTCATTGCCAGATTAAAGGACAGCTACTGTGACCTCTGATATGATATAATGATTGCAGACAGACAGACATGTTTTCATGAAGATGACAATGTGTCCACATCGTAAGTAGGAATAACTACTGCCTCATGGTCTATGGCGTGTCCTATGACCCAGGCTGCAACAGAAAGTTCCACAAAATTAAATGTTGTCTTATTGTCTTCCACTTTACAGATTGTAGTTGTTATTTTAAGCTTTATGGTACCTACAGATCTTGGTACTCGTCTATAGATGATCCATAACTGCCGCACAAATGAATATCAGAGTAACCATTGATTACTAAACTAATTTTGTTTTAGTTTGTATTCAATTGTTTTGCAGTGTTTCATTTTGTTCCTTGTTCTCTCATTATCAACGATATACTTAATCTCTCTCTTTCTCTCTACCAATCTAGTGTATGACAAACAGGGATTCTTGCTGAAGCTGGGTGGTAATCTGTAAGTAGTCCCTTAATTCATTATCTTATCCAGTATTGTGCTTTACCCCTTCACATTGCTTTGTGTTTTGGCTACATGACCTTCATGTATGTTTTGGGTAACCTCAACAGTCGTCAAACTCTTAAGACCATCTCACTGGGCAAAACTGATTGGATTTGCAAAAAGTCTTCAATATAAGGATATTTTGTCTATTTTTCACTTAACTACTTGAGTAAAAATCTGAAGGTAACTGGTTTTAAATGTACTTAAGTACAGTGGTGGGAAAAGTACTCAATTGTCATACTTGAATAAAAGTACAAACTAAAAGTAAATGCTATACATAAAATTTCTTATATTAAGCAAATCAAATGGCACAATGTTATTTTTTAGATGTATGTTTACGAACACTCAGACATCATGTACAAATGCAGTATTTGTGTTTAGTGAGTCTGCTAGATCAGAGGCAGTAGGGAGTGTGAGTGTGCAAAGCTGTCATCAAGGCAAATGGTGGCTACTTTGAAGAATCTCAAATATAAAATATATTTTGATTTGTTTAGCACTTTTTTGGTTACTACATGATTCCATATGTTATTTCATAGTTTGGATATCTTCACTATTATTCTGCATTGTAAAAAATAGTAAAAATAAAGAAAAACCCTTGAATACTAAAAGTGTTTGTACTCAAAAGTGTAATATTTTACAGTATTACAATGCTATGGTGCTGGGCCCTACCTTTCCTGATCAAGTTCCTCTGGCTGCTCGTCCAATAGCCTCTCTGTTTATTTGACTAAGCCATAGGCTCATCAGGTTATTAATGAGGAGGTTAAAAGCGGCTGTTCAGAGCAGTAATTAATACCAATGTGTGTGGTACTAAAAATGTGAACCAGGCCTTCTGGCTGCTTCCCAAATGGCACCCTATTCCCTTTATACCACTACTGTTGACTAGGGCTCATACGGCTTCGGTCAGAAGTAGTGCACTATAAAGGGAATAGGCTGCCATTTGGAATGTAACCTTTCCCTGTGAGGTGAACTGTTTTCCGTTTTCTTAACGAACGATCTGTCAACAACTGGTGCCCTCACCAACGACCAGCCCCACCTCGACTAGAAACCATTTTACATCGTCAACCCGAGTCATCTCTAAGTCTGAATCATTTTAGGGGCCTCTTGGGGTTATCTTTAGCTTGCTGGAAACGTAGGGATACTGCAACTCCTGGGACACGTCCCAAATGGCACCGTATGTGGTGCACGACTGTTGACCAGGGCTTGTAGGGCTCTGTTCAAAAGTAGTGCACTATATAGGGAATAGGGTGCCATTTTGGATGCAGATATGGTGATATGTGAGGGATTCTTTCCACCAGTATACATTCCACAATCAACAGGTTGTCTCTCCCCCACACACACTGGCCCGTGGATAGATACGTAGATACGTAGTCTGTTGAAAGGTTTTATTTGTGTTTCACTGACTCAACGGAGAGAGGTGAGAGCCTACGTAAAATAAACAAAGCTTCCCTCCCTTTATGGCGAAAGACTTGTTACTTCTGAGTTTTCACCAATTAGCTCTTTCTATTTTTACATGAATTCACTGCAGCTGTTTCAGTGAAAACGGTTTTAGGGTTTAGATTTTTTCGGGGTTGATTTTATTAGGATCGACACCAATGGCAACAGCTAGTCTTACTGGGGTCCGAAACATAACAGAAAAGACATTACAGACAAAATACTTTCCATTTATAACCTTAACATGTAGTATGTGTTTGTGCATCTATCAGTTCCACATACATGTCAGTACATACACACAACAAGTAGGTCACATGGTGGAGAGGCGTTGGGCCATGAGGTGTTGCTTTATTTGTTTTTTGAAACCAGGTTTGCTGTTTACTTGAGCTATATGAGATGGAACGGAGTTCCATGCAATCATGGCTCTGTATAATACTGTATGTTTCCTTGAATTTGTTATGTACCTGGGGACTGTGAAAAGACCCCTGGTGGCATGTCTGGTGGGGTAAGTGTGTGTGTCAGTGCTGTGTGTAAGTTGACTATACAAACAATTTTATAATTTCCAACACATTAATGTTTCTTATAAAAACAAGAAGTGATGCAGTCAGTCTCTCCTCAACTCTTAGCCAAGAGAGACTGGCATGCATAGTATTTATATTAGCCCTCTGATTACAATGAAGAGCAAGATGTGCCGCTCTGTTCTGGGCCAGCTGAAGCTTAATTAACTAGGTCCTTCTTTGCTGCACTTGACCATATGACTGGACAATAATCAAGATTAAGTTGTATCTGGCTCAACTTTTTTAGGGTGGAGGTATCATGCTTTTATGCTTGAGCCCTAAGCTCAGTAGGGAGGCCATCTCTGCAAGTCCTAATCTTTTATTTGATCCTTTTATTTGTTGGCTTTTATTAAATGAAATTAAACTTATAGGAGTTCTGATCTTGTTAACCCAACCTCCACAGTAGAAATTGTATCTTGTACTGTTTTCTTTCAGAGTATGATATATTATGATAGAGTATGATATATTATGATAGAGTATTGTACATTATGATAGAGTATGATATATTATGATAGAGTATGATATATTATGATAGAGTATGATATATTATGATAGAGTATGATATATTATGATAGAGTATTGTACATTATGGTATAGTATGATATATTATGATAGAGTATGATATATTATGATAGAGTATGTTATATTATGATAGAGTATGTTATATTATGATAGAGTACTGTACATTATGATAGAGTATGATATATTATCATAGAGTATTGTACATTATGATAGAGTATGATATATTATGATAGTATTGTACATTATGATAGAGTATGATATATTATGATAGTATTGTACATTATGATAGAGTATGATATTGTCACGTCCTGACCAATATTTAGGTATTATTTATGTTATATTTTGGTCAGGACGTGGCAGAGGTATATTTGTTTTGTATTTTGGGGTTTTGTGTGTGGTGTAGTGGGGTGTTAGTTGTTGGTATAGGTTCTAGGTTTGTTTTTCTATGTATAGTTAATTGGGGTTGGACTCCCAATTGAAGGCAGGTGTGTTGAGTTGCCTTTGATTGGGAGTCCTATATAATAGGGTGTGTTTGTCTTTGTGTTTTGTGGGTAGTTGTATTTTGCACTGCGTTATTTATGCCTGTAAAACTGTCACTAGTCTTATTTCGTTTTCTTGTTTTTCCTCCGTGTTCACATTCGTTTAATAAATTAAGATGATGAGCACTAACTCCTCTGCGTATTGGTCCACATTCTCCAACGATGATTTCGCTATATCGTCTAGCGATGAAGAAATCTGTGACAGATATATTATCATATAGTATTGTACATTATGATAGAGTATGATATATTATGATAGAGTATTGTACATTATGATAGAGTATGATATATAGTATGATAGAGTATTGTACATTATGATAGAGTATGATATATAGTATGATAGAGTATGATATATTATGATAGAGTATTGTACATTATGATAGAGTATGTTGTATTATGATAGAATATGATATATTATGGTAGAGTATTGTACATTATGATAGAGTATGATATATTATGATAGAGTATGTTATATTATGATATAGTATGACATATTATGATGGAGTATGTTATATTATGATAGAGTATGATATATTATGAAAGAGTATGATATATTAGGATAGAGTATTGTACATTATGATAGAGTATGATATATTTTGATAGAGTATGATATATTATGATGGAGTATTGTACATTATGATAGAGTATGATATATTTTGATAGAGTATGATATATTATGATAGAGTATGATATATTAGGATAGAGTATTGTACATTATGATAGAGTATGATATATTATGATAGAGTATGTTATATTATGATATAGTATGACATATTATGATGGAGTATGTTATATTATGATAGAGTATGATATATTATGATAGAGTATGATATATTAGGATAGAGTATTGTACATTATGATAGAGTATGATATATTTTGATAGAGTATGATATATTATGATGGAGTATTGTACATTATGATAGAGTATGATATATTTTGATAGAGTATGATATATTATGATAGAGTATGATATATTAGGATAGAGTATTGTACATTATGATAGAGTATGATATATTATGATAGAGTATTGTACATTATGATAGAGTATGATATATTTTGATAGAGTATGATATATTATGATGGAGTATTGTACATTATGATACAGTATGATATATTATGATAGAGTATTGTACATTATGATAGAGTATCATATACACTATCACATTAGCACGATGGATGAACTGTTATAATACCTTCGTGACAGGTCAATATGAATGATTTGAAGTGTTTCCACATTGCATACCAAAACTACCCGTTGTGCATTAGACCTACAGTTAGTTGTACACAACAATGACAGATTAAAGACATGTTAAGATATTTGTTTACAGTACAGAGCCATCAAATATCCATTAAAATGAATTTTTTGGATTCAAAGGTTCAATGATCTAGTTGTTTGTTCTTAACAGTTCCAGTTATGCAGAATGTTCCTGATTATTTTCTAAGGCTTGTGCAGCTTTTTAGGCTTTTAGAAAGCTTCTGTTCATGCTCACACACCATCTCTTCTCCTCCTCGCGTGACCTTTTCTCTGTCTCTGACCTCTCCTCTTTGCGCGACCTCTTCTCTGTCTCTGACCTCTCCTCCTTGCGTGACCTGTTCTCTGTCTCTGACCTCTCCTCCTTGCGTGACCTCTTCTCTGTCTCTGACCTCTCCTCTTTGCGTGACCTCTTCTCTGTCTCTGACCTCTTCTCTTTGCGTGACCTCTTCTCTGTCTCTGACCTCTCCTCCTTGGGTGATCTCTTCTCTGTCTCTGACCTCTCCTCTTTGCGTGACCTCTTCTCTGTCTCTGACCTCTCCTCTTTGCGTGACCTCTTCTCTGTCTCTGACCTCTCCTCTTTGCGTGACCTCTTCTCTGTCTCTGACCTCTCCTCTTTGTACCACAGACCTTTGGAGCTGATGTACAAGTATGGTAATCTCAGCGAGGGAGTCTGTAAACCTGGCTACGCAGCTGCCAAGATGACCACCATCTATCCAATGTGAGCCAAAGCTTTTTACATTTCTGATATGATGTAATATAATTAAGCGATAAGACCCGAGGGGGTGTGGTATATGTCCAATATAGCATGGATAAGGGCTGTTCTTATGCACAACGCAACGCCATATACCACAAACCCCAGGGGTTTTATTGCTTAATTATATAATTGGAGCAGTAAAAATATGTTTTGTCATGCACTGATATGCCACAGTTTTCAGCCAATCAGCATTCAGGGCTCGAACCACCCAGTTTATAATTTGTTTTATGATACATTTATGATATTATATAGTGTTATTTAGTTTATGATACATTTATGATATTATATAGTGTAATTTGGTTTATGATACATTTATGATATTATATAATTTGGTTTATGATACATCGTTATGATTCAGCATCCCATGATCATTTTCTCTCCCTGTTTTAGTAGTGTGCTACTTCAAGCTTAGTTGAGATGATGATGGCGCTACTTTGACAACGGCCTCATTCACGGTTTTCTTTCACTCTCTCTGACCACAGCTTTCCCTCTCATGACTCCATTCAGTTGTACTTTCTAATCCTCAGTGCCCTACTGTATTGTATATGCAACTTCATTGAGTCTCGACATCTTCACAATAAACCCACAGATTATCGTCGGCTCCATCTCAGATCCTACAGAAAGCCCCTCTCACATTGTGAGCATGAGTCGCTTCCTCCGTCCAGAAAAAAAACATAGGAAGCATAGAACTGCTGCTTTGTCTGCTGGCAGACCACTGGCCCATTGTCCGGCTGACCCCGGCTAGAGAGAGACAGCCATGGAGAGTCATAGGTGACCTGACCCCAGACGATTGGTTAGAATGACTCAGATGGTCCTCCCATTTGACAGTTTAGGGGTCAAGGGTCAGGGAACCCTCAGTGAAGATGTTGACCTTCCTGTGACTTCTGCCTCTTTGGATCTTTCTCAATCTTTCCTTGATTACTTGTGTCCTCTCTATTTGCAACCTTATCAAAAAATATTGGTGGAGAAGATCTGAAGGGGAGGGGCCTTGGATGTTCTCTTCAAATGTGTTTTGAGGAGGCGAGGAGACAGGGCACGAGGAATTAAGGAAAGACAAATTGAGATATACCCTCTGCCTGGTGAAAGGTCACTGATTTCCTTCCATCCACAGCACTGTGGAAACACATGTTCTTCCTGGTCATCCATTACAAATGTCAGACAGTTCTATTTTACACATTATATATTAAAGATGTCAGATGTTTCATGAAGTTACCACTAATGTGAACTTTATTTGGTAGTTTTAATATTGGTTATTATTAAAAGGATAGTGTAATTCACAATGAACGATACATACACAAATGTCTTGTCGAAGCCTGCAATTAACGATCATGATGTGTAGTGAATGTTGACCCTGACTTTTTAATGACAAGAGAAGACTATGGTCACTGAGCGATCCCGATCCAGTTCCCATTTGTGCTCTTGTCTATCCAGGCATTTCTCCTTCTTACACAATGTACTTTACTTTTGTACTTTACTCATGGACACTAGTCCTGTCATGTGGAAATCTCCCTGAGCTGAGTTCAGAGTGGCGTGAGAGATGGAAGATCCCATTTCCCTTTCTCAATTATTTAGCACTAGATAAGGCTCCACACCATGAAAATACCTTCACCTGTGTATGGTGTTTTCTTAGGGCCTCTCTCTCGCTCTCTCTCTCTCTCTCTAACCACCCCATCTCTCTGTCTTTCTCTCTCTCTCTCTAACCACCCCATCTCTCTGTCTTTCTCTCTCTCTCTCTAACCACCCCCATCTCTCTGTCTTTCTCTCTCTCTCTAACCACCCCATCTCTCTGTCTTTCTCTTTCTCTCTCTCTCTAACCACCCCATCTCTCTGTCGCTCTCTCTCTCTCTCTCTCTAACCACCCCATCTCTCGCTCTCTCTCTCTCTCTCTCTAACCACCCCATCTCTCTGTCTTTCTCTTTCTCGCTCTCTCTCTCTCTCTCTAACCACCCCCCATCTCTCTGTCTTTCTCTTTCTCGCTCTCTCTCTAACCACCCCCATCTCTCTGTCTTTCTCTCTCTCGCTCTCTCTCTAACCACCCCCATCTCTCTGTCTTTCTCTTTCTCGCTCTCTCTCTCTCTCTAACCACCCCCATCTCTCTGTCTTTCTCTTTCTCGCTCTCTCTCTAACCACCCCCATCTCTCTGTCTTTCTCTTTCTCGCTCTCTCTCTCTCTCTAACCACCCCCATCTCTCTGTCTTTCTCTTTCTCGCTCTCTCTCTAACCACCCCCATCTCTCTGTCTTTCTCTTTCTCGCTCTCTCTCTAACCACCCCCATCTCTCTATCTCTCGCTCTCTCTCTCTAACCACCCCATCTCTCTGTCTTTCTCTTTCTCGCTCTCTCTCTAACCACCCCATCTCTCTGTCTTTCTCTTTCTCGCTCTCTCTCTAACCACCCCCCATCTCTCTGTCTTTCTCTTTCTCGCTCTCTCTCTAACCACCCCATCTCTCTGTCTTTCTCTTTCTCGCTCTCTCTCTAACCACCCCCATCTCTCTGTCTTTCTCTTTCTCGCTCTCTCTCTAACCACCCCCATCTCTCTATCTCTCGCTCTCTCTCTCTAACCACCCCCATCTCTCTCGTCTTTCTCTTTCTCGCTCTCTCTCTAACCACCCCCATCTCTCTGTCTTTCTCTTTCTCGCTCTCTCTCTAACCACCCCCATCTCTCTATCTCTCGCTCTCTCTCTCTAACCACCCCCATCTCTCTGTCTTTCTCTTCTCGCTCTCTCTCTAACCACCCCATCTCTCTGTCTTTCTCGCTCTCTCTACCACCCCCACCGCCCGCCCCCCCCCCCATCTCTATGTCTCTCTCTTTCTCTTTCTCGCTCTCTCACTAACCACCCCCACTCTCTACCTCGCCCCCCCCCCCCTCTCGTCTCTCGCTCTCTCTCCCCGCCTCTCTCGCCTGCTCTCTCTAACCACCGCCATCTCTATGTCTCTCTCTTTCTCTTTCTCGCTCTCTCTCTAACCACCCCATCTCTATGTCCTCTCTCTCTCTCGCTCTCTCTCTAACCACCCCCATCTCTCTATCTCTCTCTCTCGCTCTCTCTAACCACCCCCTCAGTCTCTCTCTTTCTCTTTCTCGCTCTCTCTCTAACCACCCCCATCTCTATGTCTCTCTCTTTCTCTTTCTCGCTCTCTCTCTAACCACCCCATCTCTATGTCTCTCTCTTTCTCTTTCTCGCTCTCTCTCTAACCACCCCATCTCTATGTCTCTCTCTTTCTCTTTCTCGCTCTCTCTCTAACCACCCCATCTCTATGTCTCTCTCTTTCTCTTTCTCGCCTCTCTCTAACCACCCCATCTCTATGTCTCTCTCTTTCTCTTTCTCGCTCTCTCTCTAACCACCCCCATCTCTATGTCTCTCTCTTTCTCTTTCTCGCTCTCTCTCTAACCACCCCATCTCTATGTCTCTCTCTTTCTTTCTTTTTCACTATTTTAAGTAAGAGCCCCAGGATGCATCAGGCAGTCCGACGGGAGTTGGTATTTTTTTTTGGTCTGTTGTGCTGTGCGGTCGTCCCAGTGCGTGAGAGTGATGGGCCCCATCCACTTATCTGGTCTCGTTTAGCACCCTTAGACACGCAACTCCCACAATACACAGAGAGAGAGAGAGATTTGAGAGAGAGAAAGACCTTAAACTGACCGATATTCTACGTTGTTTTCTTCTTCTTTTCCTTCTTCTTATTTTTCTCCTTTCTTCTACTTCTTTTTATTCTTTATTCTTTTTCTTCTTGTTCTTCTTTCTCTTTCCTTCTTTTCCTTTCTCCTTCATTCTTCTTGTTATCCTTCTTCTTTCCTCTTTCTTCTTCCTCCTTCTCCTTTCTTCTTCTTCTTCTTCTTCTTCTTCTTCTTCCTCTTTCTTCCTCCTTCTTCTTCTTCAGCGGTATCGCAGCACCAAGTCTTGGACCAAAAGGCTCCTTAACAGCTTCTATCTCCAAGCCATAAGACTGCTGAACAATTAGTAAAATGGCCACCGGAGTATTTACATAGTCACTTCACCCCTAGTTACATGTATAAATTACCTTGACTAACCTGTACCCCCATCAAATATAGCCTAATTATTGATATTTTGTTGTGTTACTTTTTTAAAATAATTTCTTACTTTAGTTTATTTGGTAAATATTTTCTTAACTCTTTCTTGACCTGCACTGTTGGTTAAGGGCTTGTAAGTAAGCATTTCACGGTAAAGTCTACACTTGTTGTATTCGGCGCATGTGACAAATAAAGTTTGATTTGATTCTTCTCCTTTCTTCTTCTTCTTCTTTCTGCTTCTTCTTTCTCCTTTCTTCTTCTCTCTAAGAGACAAATTAGCAGCAGGTGAGAGGAGGATTGTCGGTATGCGACTGAGGGCCCCAAAGGAAATGGGCTCTCATTCATAAGGCCTGCCCTGCACAGCAAAGCATTGCTTAATTGTTAAGCTGCAGACATTCCAGCATTCTCTGATTAGCCATTTGTTATCTCCCGCCAGATCACAGCTAATTTGCTGTTCATTATGTGATATTACACATGAACAAAAAAAACAGCAGCTGCCAAGACTGAAGGGGTTGTCTGGGTTAAAGAAACACTTTCTCTGTTCTGGGTGAGGTTTGAGGTTTCTCCATCATCTCATTTCTGGGTGAGGTTTCTTCCACCATCTACAGGTTTTTTTTGTTTTGTTGAGAGGGAACTTACATTGTGATATTACTGTATTCAGAATATTTACTAGTCTGGTAGACAAGAAACAACATTATCTTCAAGTTGTCTTTGTCAAAACTCAAAAGCTGAATCTATTATATAAATGGAATGAAGTCTAACCTTTGTCAGTGGAGCAAATCATGGCTGCTTGAGTTAACGTTAATTACTCATGATTTGTTTTGGCTAATTCTTCATTCTGCGTTTCTTGATTGATTTGGAGAAAAGGTCCCATGTGACCGCTTTCGTTTTCCTTTAGTGTTCTGAAAGTCTTAGCATGATGCCTCAGAGCAACATGCAAATAGCGATATATTCAAGAATGTTGGCCTTGTCAGAACCTCTGAGCGGGTTCACACACACACACACACACACACACACACACACACACACACACACACACACACACACACACACACACACACACACACACACACACATACACAAGTAGCTCTCTGGCAGGGAGACAGACATGATTTGATCTGAGTACAATGTCTAGAGCCAGAGTTCTGTAGAGCTTGTCCTGGGCTAATTGGTCCCTCTGACCAGCATTCTTTTTTCTTGGTGGGGTCTTTCTCTCCTGCGATAGTGTTATCTCATATATACCTTAAAGTATGTCCTTTTCATTCTAAGGATGTGAGGATGAGGCCTTATGGAAAATGTCAGTCTGAAACTTGTGGTGACACAACAACCAGGGTCATGTTCATTAGGCACCTTACGTAAGAAAACAAGGATGGACTATCTGGACTTAAGGAAGGCTAATTTTGATTATCTGTTGCACAGCGTTGTAAAATGTTTGCCATTGTGTGCCCAAATGAAGAGGACCCAGGTTCCCAGTCAGTCAGAGGCCCAGTCTGAGGCTTGATGTCTCAAAGTGGAGACAGATGTGAGCACTAAATAGACCAGAACATACTAAATGTTTGTTGAAACACTAAACCAACAAAAAATGAGTTAGCCTAACTATGTAATTTTCATTTTACATGCAATGTTGAACATGCCCCCTCAAACTCTATCGGACTTCAGATGTACTGGGTGAAACGGCATGCGGTCAACTACCTGCATCACGTTCAACTACCTGCATTACGGTCAACTACCTGCATTACGGTCAACTACCTGCATTACGGTCAACTACCTGCATCACGGTCAACTACCTGCATTACGGTCAACACAGTACCTGCATTACGGTCAACTACCTGCATTACGGTCAACTACCTGCATCACGGTCAACTACCTGCATCACGGTCAACTACCTGCATCACAGTCAACTACCTGCATTACGGTCAACTACCTGCATCACGGTCAACTACCTGCATCACAGTCAACTACCTGCATCACGGTCAACTACCTGCATCACGGTCAACTACCTGCATCACGGTCAACTACCTGCATCACGGTCAACTACCTGCATCACAGTCAACTACCTGCATCACGGTCAACTACCTGCATCACGGTCAACTACCTGCATCACGGTCAACTACCTGCATCACAGTCAACTACCTGCATCACAGTCAACTACCTGCATCACGGTCAACTACCTGCATCACGGTCACAGTCAACTACCTGCATCACGGTCAACTACCTGCATCACAGTCAACTACCTGCATCACGGTCAACTACCTGCATCACGGTCAACTACCTGCATCACGGTCAACTACCTGCCACACGTTCAACCACCTGCATTACGGTCAACACAGTACCTGCATTACGGTCAACTACCTGCATTACGGTCAACTACCTGCATCACGGTCAACTACCTGCATCACGTTCAACCACCTGCATTACGGTCAACACAGTACCTGCATTACGGTCAACTACCTGCATTACGGTCAACTACCTGCATCACGGTCAACTACCTGCATCACGTTCAACTACCTGCCACACGTTCAACCACCTGCATTATGGTCAACACAGTACCTGCATTACGATCAACTACCTGCATCACAGTCAACTACCTGCATCACGGTCAACTACCTGTCACACGTTCAACCACCTGCATTACGGTCAACACAGTACCTGCATTACGGTCAACTACCTGCATTACGGTCAACTACCTGCATCACGGTCAACTACCTGCATCACGTTCAACTACCTGCATTACGGTCAACTACCTGCATTACGGTCAACTACCTGCATCACGGTCAACTACCTGCATCACGTTCAACTACCTGCATCATGGTCAACTACCTGCATCACGGTCAACTACCTGCCACACGTTCAACCACCTGCATTACGGTCAACACAGTACCTGCATTACGGTCAACTACCTGCATTACGGTCAACTACCTGCATTACGGTCAACTACCTGCATCACGGTCAACTACCTGCATCACGTTCAACTACCTGCATTACGGTCAACTACCTGCATTACGGTCAACTACCTGCATCACGGTCAACTACCTGCATTACGGTCAACTACCTGCAATACGGTCAACTACCTGCATCATGGTCAACTACTTACATCACAGTCAACTCAACTACCTGCATTACGATCAACTACCTGCATCACAGTCAACTACCTGCATCACGGTCAACTACCTGCCACACGTTCAACCACCTGCATTACGGTCAACACAGTACCTGCATTACGGTCAACTACCTGCATTACGGTCAACTACCTGCATTACGGTCAACTACCTGCATCACGTTCAACTACCTGCATCACGGTCAACTACCTGCATCATGGTCAACACAGTACCTGCATCACGGTCAACTACCTGCATCATGGTCAACACAGTACCTGCATCACGGTCAACTACCTGCATCACAATCAACATAGTACCTGCATCACGGTCAACTACCTGCATCACGATCAACATAGTACCTGCATTATGGTCAATTACCTGCAATGAAGGGTCAAACTGCTCAATGTCAAAAGTGTCTGATTTCATTGTAGAATGGAATCACTGTTTGTGTTTACAGTTATAGTATGATTAGACCTTGGAGTGCTCTCTCAAGATGATGTGGCTAGTCATTCACACTGTTAGTTAAACCATGGTAGGGATGATGGGGCGGCACGTAGCCTAGTGGTTAGAGCGTTGGGCCAATAACCGAGAGGTTGCTGGATCAAATCCCCGAGCTGACAGGGTAAAAAAACTGTCGTTCTGCCCCTGAACAAGGGTTCCCAGGTAGGCCGTCATTGTAAATAATAATTTGTTCTTAACTGACTTGCCTAGTTAAATAAATGCAAAAAAAATTTAAACATGATGCTAAAGATGCATGATACTAACTTTTATTTATTTAACTAGGCAAGTCAGTTAAGAACAAATTATTATTTACAATGACGTACAACAGAATATCCCTATTGACCACTATTTAACCCATTGTAGTTATTATAGTGTTCCTGAGTGTTCACTCACCTTAGGTCATGATTCTTTTTTTCCTCTCATGGTTCAACTGTAACAGTACGTCACACATCTCTCCTCTCTGCTCTGGGTGCTGATAAAGAGGGAGACAGCCAGTGGATTACATGAAACTCAACTCCTGTAATCCTGTAAAGCATGCTGCCTCACATTAATCAGAGCATCTCCTGCCTTACCTCCACGTGGGGGGCTGTGTGTCTGTCTGTGTCTGTCTGTCCGTGTCTGTCTGTCTGTCTGTCCGTGTGTGCCTGTCTGTCTGGCTGCTCTTATTTATGGCCTATTAATTCTCACTAGCTGCAGGTAGCCTAGTGGTTAGAGCATTGGGTCAGTAACCAAAAGGTTGCTAGATTGAATCCCTGAGCTGACAAGGTAAAAATCTCTTGTTCTGCCCCTGAACAAGCCAGTTAGATCGTCATTGTAAAGAATATTTTTTTCTTAATAACTCACTTGCCTAGTTAAATCAAGGTTAAAAACTAGTCTCACTCTCACTTTTTATAAATTGTGCTCTCTCCGTTTATCTCCAGGTTCGCTAAACCAGCCCCCATGTTCCTCGATCCAAACTTTAGACGATTCTCCAAGATCAGCAACTTTTCCCCACCTTTTGGAATGAAAACGCAAGGTATGGACCTCAGTTTTTTATCTGTTTATTTCATCCACTGACATCCATGTCTTTGTTCATAGTTGGTCAGATCATAGTTGGATGACCATGAAGAATGGGGAGCTCCTGGTAGAGGACACTGTTGACTCGAGAAAGCCGAGTAGCTCACCTTCAGGGAGGAGGATGTAGCAATGGGCTCTGGGTCAGTGCTAAGACGAGGGAGAGAACAAATAATGGCCTTATCGAGAAGAACATCACTGCTGCTCCAAGTTATGCAGGGATCAGGCCTCTATGCAGGGATCAGGCCTCTATGCAGGGATCAGGCCTCTATGCAGGGATCAGGCCTCTATGCAGGGATCAGGCCTCTATGCAGGGATCAGGCCTCTATGCAGGGATCAGGCCTGCTATGCAGGGATCAGGCTGCTATGCAGGGATCAGGCCTCTATGCAGGGATCAGGCCTCTATGCAGGGATCAGGCCTCTATGCAGGGATCAGGCCTGCTATGCAGGGATCAGGCCTCTATGCAGGGATCAGGCCGCTATGCAGGGATCAGGCTGCTATGCAGGGATCAGGCTGCTATGCAGGGATCAGGCTGCTATGCAGGGATCAGGCTGCTATGCAGGGATCAGGCCTCTATGCAGGGATCAGGCCGCTATGCTGGGATCAGGCCTCTATGCAGGGATCAGGCCGCTATGCAGGGATCAGGCTGCTATGCAGGGATCAGGCCTCTATGCAGGGATCAGGCTGCTATGCAGGGATCAGGCTGCTATGCAGGGATCAGGCCTCTATGCAGGGATCAGGCTGCTATGCAGGGATCAGGCCTCTATGGAGGGATCAGGCTGCTATGCAGGGATCAGGCTGCTATGCAGGGATCAGGCTGCTATGCAGGGATCAGGCTGCTATGCAGGGATCAGGCCTCTATGCAGGGATCAGGCCGCTATGCTGGGATCAGGCCTCTATGCAGGGATCAGGCCGCTATGCAGGGATCAGGCTGCTATGCAGGGATCAGGCCTCTATGCAGGGATCAGGCTGCTATGCAGGGATCAGGCCTCTATGCAGGGATCAGGCTGCTATGCAGGGATCAGGCCTCTGTGCAGGGATCAGGCTGCTATGCAGGGATCAGGCCTCTATGCAGGGATCAGGCTGCTATGCAGGGATCAGGCTGCTATGCAGGGATCAGGCCTCGATGCAGGGATCAGGCTGCTATGCAGGGATCAGGCCTCTATGCAGGGATCAGGCCTCTATGCAGGGATCAGGCTGCTATGCAGGGACCAGGCCTCTATGCAGGGATCAGGCCTCTGTGCAGGGATCAGGCCTCTGTGCAGGGATCAGGCTGCTATGCAGGGACCAGGCCTCTATGCAGGGATCAGGCTGCTATGCAGGGATCTGGCTGCTATGTAGGAATCTGGCTTCTATGCAGGGATCAGGCTGCTATGTAGGAATCTGGCTTCTATGCAGGGATCAGGCTTCTATGCAGGGATCAGGCCGCTATGCTGGGATCAGGCCTCTATGCAGGGATCAGGCCGCTATGCAGGGATCAGGCTGCTATGCAGGGATCAGGCCTCTATGCAGGGATCAGGCTGCTATGCAGGGATCAGGCCTCTGTGCAGGGATCAGGCTGCTATGCAGGGATCAGGCCTCTATGCAGGGATCAGGCTGCTATGCAGGGATCAGGCTGCTATGCAGGGATCAGGCCTCGATGCAGGGATCAGGCTGCTATGCAGGGATCAGGCCTCTATGCAGGGATCAGGCCTCTATGCAGGGATCAGGCTGCTATGCAGGGACCAGGCCTCTATGCAGGGATCAGGCCTCTATGCAGGGATCAGGCCTCTGTGCAGGGATCAGGCTGCTATGCAGGGACCAGGCCTCTATGCAGGGATCAGGCTGCTATGCAGGGATCTGGCTGCTATGTAGGAATCTGGCTTCTATGCAGGGATCAGGCTGCTATGCAGGGATCAGGCTGCTATGCAGGGATCAGGCTGCTATGCAGGGATCAGGCTATCACAGCAAAGCATCAACCTGCCCCATCTTCCTGCCCCTCGCTTATCCGTTCTAAAACAATGAGATCACCCATTTAATTAAAGCGTTTAATCTCATCGAAGTTTTACATAAATATTTTGGGTTCAATATTAATATAATGGAATCTGTTTTAATATAAATCTGGCTAAATGTAGTGATGATAACGAGCGTGTCAGTGCTCTAAATATCTCTGGAAAGGTATCAGGAGATGGCTGTGTAGTCTAGCTCATAATGTTGCGTGTGCAGAACATGTTAAGATCATGTCTTGATGTTCATGGTTCTCGGTATCAGAGGAAGGGTGTTAGCTAGCTAGCATTCTCATAGAAATCTGTGACTCTGAGAACTGTGTCCATCAATGTCCTGCCCTTTGGCAGTAACATTGAGAAGCACCAACACAGCACCACTGTCTGACCGTCACATCCTTCTGCCTACCAGTCACAGGCCCTGATTACCACACCCAGTCCCAGGCTTTTGATCCTCTCACCACAAGTATCCCACCCAAACACATGTTAATGGTGGAATGAGTAGCTACAGTATGTAGCCTTGTCTTCAACACAGCATCAGCTAATCAGTTTTATTTCATTTAACCTTTATTTATACTGGTTATTCTCATTTAAATGTGTTAATCAGCAATAATCAGTGAGGTATTTGTGGCCTGATGTGAACCAGGAAGCCCAACCAACACAGACTCTCTTCTCCCATCCAACTAACACATCCTGGGCGTTTTCTGTTCTGAGGCTCAGTAGTAGGGTTCCCGAGTGGCGCAGCGGTCTAAGGCACTGCATCTCAGTGTGAATGGCGTCACTACAGACCCTAGTTCGATTCCAAGCTGTATCACAACCGGCCATGATTGGGAGTCCCATAGGGCGGCACACAATTGCCCCATCGTCGTCCGGGGTAGGCCGTCATTGTAAATAAGAATTTGTTCTTAACTGACTTACCTAGTTAAATAGGTGGTCTCCATTTTTGCCTGAACATAGTTTATTAAGGTCATACGTAAGCCCTTCTTTTGATGTTGATCGGTTGGTAGATCTGGTTGGAGTCCTTCATTGTCAGAGATTTGTTTTGTTCAGGGATGTGCCTAGCCTAGGTCCCCCTCCCTTCCAGATGGTGCTATGGTAGCTTAGCCCTCTCATCTGATATCAGCTGTGAGGTTTGGCTGGAAGGAGAGACAATCTTTTCAACTGATTCCCATCCAGCCTGATTGATCTAGTCTGTTTGAATCTCGGATATCACCGCAGTAGTCAACATTTCAACTGCTTCCCAAATGGCACCCTATTCCCTATATAGTGCACTACTCAAAAGCAGTGCACTATATAGGGAAAAGGTTGCGATTTGAGACACAGCCCTATCTCTCCAGTGTTAGTCACACTACAGATATCCAATAAATTTTGGACGAAGATGTAACTGTCTTCACATCAATGCTGTTGACTGCTTCTGAGCGACCCTTAATTATTCTATAGTAGATTGTGTCACGGAAATGTGTTATTAGTTTAAATCATGTGTCAAATAGGGACTCCGTTTTTATGGACTGAATCCATAAAAGTTAAAAAATGACTCATGACAAATGAAAAGGTCTGATTCCATAACTCTGTTATTCCATAAATTCCATTATTCCATTATTTCAGACTAAAATGTCATCCTTGGGTCATGTGGGAGTACGATTCCATCTTATGATCTCCATTGTATCTGAGAAACAGTATCTAATGGCAATTTAATGCCCTGGCAATTTAGTTGAATGTCAATAATCATGAATAGCACGCAACTGCTAGGCTATACAGTCAAATCGTGTGGACTTTCGTCTTGTGATAAATGGTCCAGCGTTTCAGAGCTTACATCTGTTTTCCCAATTAGTTTAATCCTGATCCCCTGAATTATAGGGCACGTGTATTTACCCTCATCAATTGCATAGAAAACATCCAGATTGAAGTTATTCTTTACTCTACACTTTTTTTTTCTTCCTAGAATAACAGGCTAGATAAATAGCCAGTTATAGAGTGTTGTGTTGAAAGAATCAGCGCATCTAAGATTCCAGAGGTGTCGTGATGTAACCTCATTCCCTGAGGTCCAAGGATTGTTGCCCGCATCAGCCTGGAGAATGTGCTTGTTTAAAAATGCCGTTCCTCTAACCGGGTATTTCTTCGTGCCCTATCGTTTTTCCTCTCAGTGTCTTAAGCTGTATACAGAATTTTTGTGTCCTAAATTGCACCCTTTTCCCTATATAGTGCATTACTTTTGACCCATAGGGCTCTGGACAAAAGTACTGCGCTGTATAGGGAATAGGGTGCCATTTGGGACTCAGAGCTTCTCTGCTCCGACCCAGGAGGTTGGAGCATGCTCTGTATGAGGCCCTGCTCTTACCTCTCTGTCCTGGACTGCCTGCTTGGCCACCCAGATATCTCTGATGGTTGTATAACATGAAGAAGTGTTCTGTTCTGTTCACCTCTCCTCCCCTCTGTCAGCCCACCCAGCCTCTCCTCTGGCTTCATTCCCTGGTTCATTTATCAAAGTGACAAAGTCCACCAGGTTTACAACACTACCTTGGTCTCTCTGCTGAGGTGATGATGCAGGGTGGAATTTATGTGTTGAGAGCCTCTTTTTTACAGGACTTTCATCTTCTACTCAGATGCTGTGTTTTTCTCCTTTTCTCTCCTCAGAAAAGATCATAGATAATATTCTGACAGCAACAAAGAGCTATGGTCTGGGAGATGAGCTGGACAGGTATGTCACACCTCAAGCACCATAACAGGTCTATTACAACAACAGGGATGACTAGGGGAGTTTAAAAGGGGTTATGCCAGGACATTCAGAAAACTCTGAAGCTGTCTCAGAAAAGCTATTGTCTGGTCCCAGATCTGTTTGTGCTGTCTTGCCAACTCCTATGGTCATTGGCATGCCTTAAAGAACCATTGGATATGAGTTGGCTAGAAAGCACAAACAGATCCGGGACCAGGCTAGAAATATGTTTTTTCAATCCAGGATACTTTGCTGAGTAATTGTACTTCCAACATAAAGATTAATGAGTTATAATCACACAGGCAGCAGGCAGCCGTTTTGGTAGTTTTATAATTTCACTTCTGGCCAGCATTCTGTCTTTTTAGGTCTTGGTTCTTTCCACATCCACTAGAATCTGCAGACCTGATTTCATCAACTAAGGATATTGAGAATGTGTTTATTTTTCCACATGGAATGTAGAACTCAGACTAAACATAGGTCACATTCTCTAAAATGTAAGGCCCAATAGGGATAGCTCAACTACATATCATATCAGAATCAAATGAATCACTATGCAGTACTTGACATGTTCTCACTTCACAAACCTCATAGAACTTGTGTTTCTGCTGTTTTTTTCCTGCTCTTCTAGTCAGAGTTGTAAGAAGTGCATCATCATGGGAAATGGTGGTATTCTGGCCAACAAGTCTATGGGTGTGAAGATTGACGAGTACGATGTGATTGCAAGGTCAGTTAAGGGACATTAACACTAGCATTATTAAATAATCTTTCCTAGATTCCTTCCATCCTCTCTCCTCACCTCCTTCTCAAAAGCTCTAGAAGAGAACATCCAAAGTTCCTTCCCTCCGATATGTTTTGAGAAGGAGGCAAAGAGAGAGGATGCGAGGAATTGAGGAAAGACAAATTGAGAAAGAGCTCAGATTCTGTGATTGTGAGAACCCTGTGTTTATCGATTCCTAATCCCAGTCCACCTGTGTGTGTTGCAGGTTGAACGAGGCTCCAGTGTCTGGCTATGAAAAGGATGTGGGCTCCAAGACCACCATGCGTATCACGTACCCAGAGGGAGCCATCCAGAAGACTGAACGCTACGAACAGGACTCCCTCTTCGTCCTCTCTGCCTTCAAAGCTCTCGACTTCAAATGGCTGCGGTCCATAATCTTTAAGGAGAGACTGGTAAGGAAAATTAACCCTTTTTCACACTACTAAGTTGAGCCGAACCAAGCCAAGCCAGGCTTGTAAGTATTAACCCAGCAAACAGGCAACGTTCATATGATGTTAAATAACGTTCTAATTGAGTTCTAATGTATAGAGAAGACATTACAGCCACCGGATGGGAACATCCCTGGAGAACTCTGTCAATGTTTGGTTAACCAGGCTAACCAGTAGAGGGCAGTGGGAAGTTACTGTAGACTTCAGAGAGAATCCCTGGGCTAACTTTACCAAGCCATATGCACCTGTTTGTCCTGTGTAAACTATGGAGTCGCACTGTGCCCAGGAAATATCAGGGTTAAGAAATGGCAGAGAGAAAAACATGGCATCAGATCAGACCCTGTGTGACGATAAGTGGAAGACATTTACCCATCTTTACCCACACTGTTTAATTCAATTGGATAATACTAGATAATAATAGGCTTATATTCTCACTTTGGAACTCAGAACTTGTTGTGACTGGAGAATGAATGTGTCATTATACCACTTGTATCATTATACCATACTGAATTGTATGAGGAATATGTATGCTCTGTGGAGAAATGGACACTTCTGAGGAAAAGTGCCAGCGTGCTGCGTGTTGTCAGCCTGTGAGACAATCACCAATTGGCCATAGTGTGAGCCAGTACTCTAGACTAACAGAGTGGATGTCTTTTTATTCTGGCTTAGCTTATAACTTAAGACCATTGAGGATTTCCTCCTAAACATGATTCTATGGACCACAGTAAGTACATTACTTTAGTTACACAGTCCTTTCTTTACTATAGTGGCCTCAACAAAAAGACATCTCTGTCTCCTCTTTCTCTATGATAGTGTAATTTGGGGTTAGAAGGGCAGTCCCTTTCTTTTGTGCTACAGGTAGTGTAGAGTTCCTCTCTCAGGTGAGGGACAGACATTTAATGATGTAGTTAATTGGCAAGTCTCTAAGAGTGAATGACTCCTTATCTCTTTAAGGAGAGTCTCTCTCTCTTTCTCTGTCTCTTATCTGACAATAGTAACGAAGGTGCTTTGTTGCGTACATCTGGGCTCCATTTTTACAGCCCAGTATCTTATGGTGAAAAGCAGAGGCTGCTGCCGTTACAGCAGTAAGTTTACTTCAAGGACACTGTTTGCACTGTAACTCTACTCCCCCAGCTCTGCTAAAAGTGTGAAATTAGAAACATTATTATAGTTGTTTTGTTGTTGTATAATTATCTATCCTGATGCCTAGTCACTTTACCCTGCTTTCATGTACATACAGTATCTCCCTCAAATACCTCGTACCTCTGCACATTGATCTAGTACTCCCTATATATAGCACCAATCTTGTGTATTTTATATCATTCCTTGTGTTACTTATTTTATTATTATTTCTAAACTCTGCATCGTTGGAAAGGACTTGTAAGCAAGTATTTCACGGTAAAGTCTACACCAGTTGTATTTGATAAATGACAAATAAAAGTTGATTCGATTTTTGGGATTTTGTTGACATACGTGACCAGTTTAAATTTAGCTCTAGAGAATTGATTTTTGTTTTCACACACAGTAATTTAGTATTGGATAGGGCTGCTCAGTATACTCAGGTTATGACAGCTTTGAGGGGATGTTTATCAGGATTAGGAGAGGCTTTCTTCGGGAACATGGCCACTGAAAGAAGCTTAATCCCCTAGCTAGCTAATATACCTGAATACCCTTGAGCTGTGCTCGCTAAGAAAACAGAGCTTTTACCTCTGGTCTCCTCAAGTCTACATGCATTACGGTTCCCACTTGCTGTTAAGAGAGAGAAAGAGAGGGGGGGTAGAGAGAAGGAGAGAGAGGGGGAGAAAAAGAGAGAGATACTTGTGTGGGAAGTACAGTGCATTTGGGAAGTATTCCGACCCCTTGACTTTATCCACATTTTGTTACATTACAGCCTTATTCTAAAATGTATTAAAAAAAATGTTTTTCCTCATCAATCTACACACAATACCCCATAATGACAAAGTGAAAACAGGTTTTTTGAAATGATTGCAATTTTATTAAAAATAGAAAACAGAAATACCTTATTTATATAAGTATTCAGACCCTTGGCTATGAGACTCGAAATTGAGCTCAGGTGCATCCTGTTTCCATTGAAATGTTTCTACAACTTGATTGGTGCCAACCTGTGGTAAATTAAATTGATTGGACATGATTTGGAAAGGCACACACCAGTGTATATTAGGTCCCACAGTTGACAGTGCATGTCAGAGCAAAAACCAAGCCATGAGGTCGAAAGAATTGTCCATAGAGCTCCGAGACAGGATTATGTCAAGGCACAGATCTGGGGAAAGGTACCAAAACATTTCTGCAGCATTGAATGTCCCCACGAACACAGTGGCCTCCATCATTCTTAAATGGAAGAAGTTTGGAACACCTAAGACTCTTCCTAGAGCTGGCTGCCGGGCCAAACTGAGCTATCGGGGGAGAAGGGCCTTGGTCAGGGAGGTGACCAAGAACCCGATGGTCCCTCTGACTGAACTCCAGAGTTCCTCTGTGGAGATGGGAGAATCTTCCAGAAGGACAACCATCTCTGCAGCACTCTAACAATCAGGCCATTATGGTAGAGTGGCCAGACAAAAGCCACTCCTCACTAAAAGGCACAACAGCCTGCTTGGAGTTTGCCAAAAGGCACCTAAAGGACTCTCAGACCATGAGAAACAAGATTATCTGGTCTAATGAAACCAAGATTGAACTCTTTGGCCAGAATGACAAGCCTCACATCTGGAGGAAACCTGGCACCATCCCTACGGTGAAGCATGGTGGTGGCAATATCATGTTGTGGGGATGTTTTTCAGCGGCAGGGACTGGGAGACTAGTCAGGATCGAGGGAAAGATGAAGGGAGCAAAGTACAGAGAGATCCTTGATGAAAACCTGCTCTAGAGTGCTCAGGACCTCAGACCGGGGTGAAGGTTCACCTTCCAACAAGACAACAACCCTAAGCACACAGCCAAGACAACGCAGGAGTGGCTTCGGGACAAGTCTCAGAATGTCGTTGAGTAGCCCAGCCAGAAACCTCCCCAAATACAAGTGTGCCAGGTTTGTAGCGTCATACCCAAGAAAACTCTAGGCTGTAATCGCTGACAAAGGTGCTTCAACAAAGCACTGAGTAAAGGGTCTGAATAATTATGTAAATGTGCTATTTCCTTTTTTATATATACGTTAGCAAGAATTTCAAATAACCTGTTTTTGCTTTGTCATTATGGGGTGTTGTGAATAGATTGATGAGGGGAAAAAACAGTTTAATCCATTTTAGAATAAGGCTGTAACGTATCAAAATGTGGAAAAAGTCAAGGGGTCTGAATACTTTCAGAAATCTCCACAGGATAGTCTGCCCTACTGTCATTCATTCAAGTTTTTGCAAGCCTACCACACATGAGCAGCTTGCCCCAAGCAAGCTTCATTAGACTGTTGGAGAAAGCTATGCTTTCAGAATGCCTGATGGGAGGACAGACTGATGGAAGAGTACAATGACTAGGAGGACAATGGGAGGACAGATGACCTATGAGTTGATATTGTTATTGTGGAATTTCTCTCTCTCTTTAAACCCTGCTTGTAAATGAATATGAATGTGATAATAACCATACATTTTAATCCATAGGTTCCCTCTAATTTAGATCTTTACTACAGACCAGTGAAGGTCAGAGGAGCATTCTAAGGTTGGGCTCTGACATGGTTTTAAGGTTACTTTGTAGAGGGCTGGGACTGATATGGTTTTGGTCTCTGAGAAGAAAAATGTCTAGCTCTGGTTACAGTCACTGGTCATTCCTTCATGGTTGAATGGGAATAGAGCACATAGAACATGTTGTTAAACTCAGCAAACCTGATTCTCCCTACCTTCCTCTCTTCATTCTCCATTCTTTAGAGAAGGAAGGGTCAGATTCAAATGGTATAGTATTGTATTTGAAAGTAGGCATAAATAAAATAAACATAAAGGGGAATGAAGTACGCTTTTACCCCTTGTGTATAGGGTCTCCATAGACAGACTCCCTCCTGTCCCTGCTTTGATCACTTTGAACAGGAGGGGGCTCCGAGAGTATAGGGTTCAGAGGGCTGTGGGCTGGCAGACTATGGGATTCAGGGGTCTGATGCACATCAGAGAGCAACAGTAGCTCTGTGAGAGGAGACCTGGGCTCACCTGGCCTGCCCAGTACAGACAGACAGACAGACAGACAGACAGACAGACAGCACACAGACAGACAGACAGACAGACAGACAGACAGACAGACAGACAGACAGACAGACAGACAGACAGACAGACAGACAGACAGACAGACAGACAGACAGACAGACAGACAGACAGACAGACAGACAGACGAATAAGACGATCACTGGGGTGGTCCTGTGCTCTGAGTCCATGTCTGGATCACTTTTCAGCAAGTGACAGCCAGGTGGGTGGGTGGGAGGGGGCAGACAGACAGACACTCTGGAGTCAGCTATTCACGACCGTCATACTGCTATTCCTCTACTCTTTCTTTATTGACACTTTAAATGGCCTTCTGTCTCAAGAAAACTTCACTTATGTATGCGCACATAAAGCCTTTCTTTTTTATTAATTTTGATTTCACCTTTATTTAACTAGATAAGTCACTTAAGAACAAATTCTTATTTACAATGACGTCCTTCCAAAAGGCAAAAGGCCTCCTGCTGGGACGGGGGCTGGGATTAAAAATGTAGGACAAAACACACATGACGACAAGAGAGACACCACAACACTTCATAAAGAGAGATCTAGGACAACAACACAGCATTGCAACAAAACATGACCACACAGTATGGTAGAACACAACATAACAACAGCCCAGTAGCAACACAACATGGCAGCAGCACAACATGGTAGTAGCACAAACATGGTACAGACATTGTTAGGCACAGACAAAACAAAGGGCAAAAAGGTAGAGACAACAATACATCACGTGAAGCAGCCACAACTGCCAGTAAGAGTGTCCAAGATTGAGTCTTTGTATGAAGAGATGGAGATAAAACTGTCCAGTTTGAGTGTTTTTTGCAGCTCGTTTCAGCCGCTAGCTGCAGCGAACTGAAAAGAGGAGCGACCCAGGGATGTGTGTGCTTTGGGGACCTTTAACAGAATGTGACTGTCAGAACGAGTGTTGTATGTGGAGGATGAGGGCTGCAGTCGGTATCTCAGATTGGGGAGAGTGAGGCCTAAGAGAGTTTTATAAATAAGCATCAACCAGTCTGTCTTGTGTCAGGTATACAGAGATGACCAGTTACAGAGGAGTATAGAGTGATGTGTCCTATAAGGAGCATTGGTGGCAAATCTGTTGACCGAATGGTAAAGAACATCTAGCCACTCGAGAGCACCCTTGCCTGCCGATCTATAAATTACATCTCCGTAATCTATCATGGGTAGGATGGTCATCTGAATCAGGGTTAGTTTGGCAGCTGGGGTGAAAGAGGAGTGATTATAATAGAGGAAACCAAGTCTAGATTTAACCTTAGGCTGCAGCTTTGATATGTGCTGAGAGAAGGACAGTGTACCGTCTAGCCATACTCCCAAGTACTTGTATGAGGTAACATAATATAATAACAATAGATTTGCTTGTCATGTCTGGAGCTGTAGTAAAGTCTTTCAATTCATCTTATTAGGACAAAGTAACATAGCCCTGGATACTACTGTATACAATAGTTTAACACTGTATATCATGTACACAGTATAATCACAGAGTTTCTAAACCCTGAAGCGCAACATCGTGAGAAGCAAACCAAGCAGACCAGGCCGGGGTTTGGGGTTTGAGAAGTCATTGAGAGAAGTGAAAAATTCTTCTTTAGTTAGTTAATTTTCTCTAAATCTAAGTGCACAAACTAGATTCAAGTCAATGTCTTAAGCAGTTGAACATGTTATTACTCCAACCTTGTGAAAGTGGCAAACTGACACGTTTCATTTTCGTCAAAACAACTTTATATCGCAAGAGTGGCTTTGATTTGACGGCCTGCACATGTGCAGTTTGGCGTGAGACGACCGTTAGACCCGATGATCTGGTTCTGCGCGTGAACTTAGCTAGCCAACGTCACCATGACATCGCCTACAAACATTATTGGGGATTTCTACAGTTTCATCCTATCTTCATGCTGTACTGTCTTTGGTATAATGTGTGATTTAGTAATCTGAGGATATGGAGTAAATGTGTAACGCTTGACGGTAGCGCTTCCACCACTACACAGTCAAAATAGACAAACAATGTTGTATTAAAGATTCAGTGAATCCTTAGAAATCCATTATGAGACCATCCTCATTCATAAGCTTTAAGGAGGGAGCTCAAGTTGCGACTCACACTACTGCTAGGCTGCAATTACCAGACTAGTAGACACACACACACACAATTGTCAGTGGTTCTGAATGAGGGAGAGTGTTGGCTGGCAGTAGCCTGATTGTACATAGATAACAGTAGTGTAGACAGAGGCAGGGACTGAGTGGTTGCATTGTACTATGAAGAGCACCAATTACTCTCATGGCCTACTCATAGAAGGGTACAACTCTAGCCTCAGTGTTCTCCAGGGTCAAAGGGCGCCTCATTTACTACAATGCGCGCATCCCACATGACACCCTATTTCCTTTATTGTGCACTACTTTTGACAAGAGCCCTATATAGGGAATAGGGTGTCATTTGGGACACAACCTGTGCTAATATGCAAAGTATTCTTTTGAACCAAGGGGGAATTTACCACAGCAGTGTGGTTGGTACAGTTTCACTGAATACTGCTGTGACTGTATGCATATGAGGTGTCTAGCTATTTGATCCACCCTCCCCTCCTCTGTACAGATGGGTTACAGACCTGGGTTCAAATAGTACTGGTTTTCTTTTATATACTTTGGAGTGTTTGATTTTGCCTGGCCTGGAGTGCCAGATGGTCAGGGAGTGTTTGCACTTTTGGGAGTATTCCATTGTTTCCATTTCAGCCAGAGCAAGCTCAATCAAGTGCATAGAAAGTATTTCAAAGAAAATGAACCCTGTTTGAACCCAGATAGGTCTGCTGGGTACCCCATCCCACTGGCCGTGTCTCTCTGAGTGAGTACGGGTTGAGAGGAGAGGAGGTGTTGGGTTGCCTTCTCAGTTAGACAACAAAATGGTTCCCGTTACACAGGATTACCAGCTGGCCTTTCAGTTAGAAGCTTAGAGCTAGAGCTGGAGTAAAGTGATGATGCTACGCTAACATCTTACACCAGTGGCAGCTGGTGGAGGGAGGATGGGCTCTTTATAATGGCAGGAATGGAAAGGTACCAAACATGGATGTTGTGATTTAAAGTGACATACCGGCGCTGTGATGTTTTTAACTGCAGCAAGACCAACATACCTGACTACTGTGTTGTGTGGTAGCACATCTCAGTCCCAGGCCAGGTATCCCAGTAACTGGTCCTACACAGCCCATCAGGAATGCCCCTTAAGCCTTAGCTAATTACCCTAATGGACAGAGTTATATTGATACAGCAGGGTCTTTTTAATGCCCCTGACCTATCTCTCTCCTCTCGGTACCTCTCGTCAGGGTAATGCTTTCTTCATTTTATTTTTATGAACAATTTATTAACAACAAAAAGGACATAACATGACAAATACAGAGTATTATAAACATAATATAAAACCAAAAAATGATCAGAACACACCAAAAACAAGATCATTTTTTAAATAAAAATAAATAATAGCACCACTGCTTCACTACATTAACAACTGACTTCAGATACATTTCACTTTTATTTATTTATTTTTTACTTTATTTATAGATTTTCAAATATGATTACAAAAACAGTACAACCTCAACTCCTAAATCTAACATCCATCCATCCCACCTTCCATCCCTCCCTCCCTCCCACCCACCCTTCCCTCCAATCCACCCTCCCTCCCTCCCTCCCTCCAATCCACCCTTCCTCCCTCCAATCCACCCTCCCTCCCTCCAATTCACCCTCCCTCCCTCCAATCCACCCTCCCTCCCTCCAATCCACCCTCCCTCCCTCCAATCCACCCTCCCTCCAATCCACCCTCTAATCCCCCCCCCCCCCCCCCAAATCACCCACCAATCCACCCACCCACCAACCAAGGCATCATACAAAGATATACTATTCAAGTAAATTAAATAGGACAGAAAAAACTGAAAAACAGTCAAATAAACAAAAACAATGGAAAAAGTTAAATAAAAATTATTATCAGCACAAATGGCCACTAAAACAGACATGACTGCTTACCAAAATATGCAAATTACACTAAGTAAAAGACAGGCTCTCCACATATTGTATTAATGGGGACCAGGTTAAGTCTAACTTTTGTCGGGACCCAAGCACAGTGTACCTAACCTTCTCCAGTGGTAGAGATGACATGACCTCCTTAACCCACTGCATAAAGGAAGGCGGCTTTGCAGACTTCCAGTGAAAGAGGACTTAGCGGCGAGCTAGCAGCGAGGCAAATGCGATGCGTGGTAGCATTCTGGTCTAGGAAAAGTACCCCAAAAATGGCATTGAACGGGTTGGGGCTAACAGTTGTATTACACATATGTGAGAATGCATCAAAACTGGGGTCCCAGAAGCCACTCAAAGATTGGCATGATCAAATTTTATTTTATTTCACCTTTATTTAACCAGGTAGGCTAGTTGAGAACAAGTTCTCATTTACAACTGCGACCTGGCCAAGATAAAGCACAGCAGTTCGACACATACAACAACACAGAGTTACACATGGAATAAACAAACATACAGTCAGTAATACAGCAGAAAAAATAAGTCTATATACAGTGAGTGCAAATGAGGTAAGATAAGGGAGGTAAGGCAATAAATAGGCCATGGTGGCGAAGTAATTACAATATAGCAATTAAACACTGGAATGGTAGATGTGCAGAAGATGAATGTGCAAGTAGAGATACTGGAGTGCAAAGGAACAAGATAAAAAAAGAAATACAGTGTGGGGATGAGGTAGTTGGATGGGCTGTTTACAGATGGGCTATGTACAGGTGAAGTGATCTGTGAGCTGCTCTGACAGCTGGTGCTTAAAGCTAGTGAGGGAGGTAAGAGTCTCCAGCTTCAGTGATTTTTGCAGTTCGTTCCAGTCATTGGCAGCAGAGAACTGGAAGGAAAGGCGGCCAAAGGAGAAATTGGCTTTGGGGGTGACCAGTGAGATATACCTGCTGGAGCGTGTGCTACAAGTGGGTGCTGCTATGGTGACCAGTGAGCTGAGATAAGGTGGGGCTTTACCTAGCAGAGACTTGTAGATGACCTGGAGCCAGTGGGTTTGGCGACGAGTATGAAGCGAAGGCCAGCCAACGAGAGCGTACAGGTCGCAGTGGTGGGTAATATATGGGGCTTTGGTGACAAAACTGATGGCACTGTGATAGACTGCATCCAATTTGTTGAGTAGAGTGTTGGAGGCTATTTTATAAATTACATTGCCGAAGTCGAGGATCGGTAGGATGGTCAGTTTTACGAGGGTATGTTAGGCAGCATGAGTGAAGGATGCTTTGTTGCGAAATAGGAAGCCGATTCCAGATTTAATTTTGGATTAGAGATGCTTAATGTGAGTCTGGAAGGAGAGTTTACAGTCTAACCAGAAACCTAGGTATTTGTAGTTGTCCACATATTCTAAGTCAGAACCGTCCAGAGTAGTGATGCTGGATGGGCGGGCAGGTGCGGGCAGTGATCGGTTGAAGAGCATGCATTTAGTTTTACTTGCATTTAAGAGCAGTTGGAGGCCACGGAAGGAGAATTCTTTGGCATTCAAGCTCGTCTGGAGGTTAGTTAACACAGTGTCCAGAGAAGGGCCAGAAGTATACAGAATGGTGTCGTCTGCGTAGACGTGGATCAAAGAATCACCCGCAGCGAGAGCAATATGTAACTGGAAAGAGTTGATATGAGACCATTTGTTTAAACGCAGGCATAAGAAGTGTCATATAAAGTTTTTATCCAATTCACAAAGTTCTCCCCAAAGCCAAATCGTGTAAGAGATTCAAAAAGTTAGCCCCATTCCACACAATCAAAGGCCTTGGCAACGTCTAATGACAAAGCAATTGTGGGAGCGCTTGAGTCCTGGACAGCACACTGTATGTTGATCAGCCTTCTAAGGTTATCTGAGATATAACGGTGGGGGATAAAGCCAGTCTGATCCATGTTGATGATACTACCAATGAGCTTAGACAATCTGTTTGAAAGCACCTTTGCTAATATCTTTTCATCATTATTAATAAGAGAAATAGGCCAATATCCACTCGGATCAAGTGGATATTTCCATTTTTTTGTGGATAAGAGAGATAATTGCTGTATGCATGGAAGAGGGTAAAGATCCAACTTTATATGCATCATTACATAACTCTATCAAAATTGTTGTAATAATTGTCTCAAACGTTTTATAAAAGTCAGAAGGGAGGCCATCTAACCCAGGAGACTTGTTAGAAGGCGTATTATTGATAACATGAGAGATCTCTTCAACCTAAATAATCTCTATCCTTATCTGAGTTGTGGTAAATTCAGGTCTGCAAAAAAGCTATCAAACTTGTGTTTGTCCAGTACGCTCTGTGATGTATAAAGGGTGTTGTAGAAGCCTCTAAACCCCTCATTTATCTGCTCTGAAGAGGTAGAAATTGCACAATTTTGCAACCGTATGCCAGCTACAGTGGGGGAAAAAAGTATTTGATCCCCTGCTGATTTTGTACGTTTGCCCACTTACAAAGAAATGATCAGTCTATCATTTTAATAGTAGGTTTATTTGAACAGTGAGAGACAGAATAACAACAAAAAAATCCAGAAAAACGCATGTCAAAAATGTTATATTCTTGAGCAGGGGGACCTTGCGGGCGCTGCAGGATTTCAGTCCTTCACGGCGTAGTGTGTTACCAATTGTTTTCTTGGTGACTATGGTCCCAGCTGCCTTGAGATCATTGACAAGATCCTCCCGTGTAGTTCTGGGCTGATTCCTCACCGTTCTCATGATCTTTGCAATTTCACGAGGTGATATCTTGCATGGAGCCCCAGGTCGAGGGATATTGACAGTTCTTTTGTGTTTCTTCCATTTGCGAATAATCGCACCAAATGTTGTCACCTTCTCACCAAGCTGCTTGGCGATGGTCTTGTAGCCCATTCCAGCCTTGTCTAGGTCTACAATCTTGTCCCTGACATCCTTGGAGAGCTCTTTGGTCTTGGCCGTGGTGGAGAGTTTGGAATCTGATTGATTGATTGCTTCTGTGGACAGGTGTCTTTTATACAGGTAACAAGCTGCGGTTAGGAGCACTCCCTTTAAGAGTGTGCTCCTAATCTCAGCTCATTACCTGTATAAAAGACACCTGGGAGCCAGAAATCTTTCTGATTGAGAGAGGGTCAAATACTTATTTCCCTCATTAAAATGCAAATCAATTTATAACATTTTTGACAATCGTTTTTCTGGATATTTTTCTGGATATTAAAATGATAGACTGATCCTTTCTTTGTCAGTGGGCAAATGTACAAAATCAGCAGGGGATCAAATACTTATTTCCCCCACTGTATATGGTTCCTAATGTTTTGTTGCTTTAGTCTGTATGTCAGCAAGCGGCCAGGTTTTTCACCCATCTCCCAATAAGATTGATTAATGTGGAACAGTGAATTATCAAGCTTTTTTATGATATAATCTATTAAGCTTATATTTAGTAGCAATTATCTTGTTTAACATAGTTCTGTCTCTGTTTTGGGAGTATGAAGTGTCAAGAGGCTTAAGCTCACATTGTAGTGCGGTGAAGTGTAGATTGGCTGTCCTTTTCTTGAATGAAGCATAAGATATAATCCTCCCCCTCAAACCGAGAGAGTACTTTCCTATCTCTTGTTAGTTTGCTCAAAAAGAGATATCTAATCACTAATCATTTTTATAAATATACTATATTTTAACAGAGACCTGTTCAAGCGCCATATGCAGCTCCTAGGAGTCTGCGAAAACTGGGAAAGGCATATGAACATGATGAAATGACTATATTACCTATAGTAGAACTGAGAGAGATATCCACTAGCAACTGTGAGATTAGGAAGTAATCAATCCTAGTGTAAACATTGTGGGTGGGAGAAAGAAAGAATAGTCCCTCCCATCTGGGTGTATTAATCTCGAAATATCTTTTAAGCCTAAATCCCTAGCTGGTAGTCTTATTGCAGCTGCTGATTTACTCTCCAGACTATTTCTAGGCTGAGACCTGTCAAGATCCTTGTCTAGAATCTGGTTCAAATCACCCACCAATAATATTGGGATGTCACCCAGTTCTAAGAGAGTTTGAGAAGCAAATTGGGCCTGTTTGCATTAAGTGCAAATATATTCCAGAGAACAACTGAACGACCATCTGAATCAGTTAGCAGTTAGTTTCAGTAAAGTTCATGGCCTTATGTATGAGTGTCAGTAGTTGCTAGGAGTGGTGGTAGGAGTCAGGCGCAGAGAGCAGAGGTAAGGAACTTTGTGTTTATTAAATAAAACACAACACGATCGACGCCAACACAACCGGCGTGGAAAAATGCAAAGTGCCCAGAACAGGTGCACAGCATGCATAAAATATAACAGTAGTAGATCGCCAGCACATCCAAATACAAAACACAACCTGACGCTAAATAATCCCGCACAAACCTGGGCGGGCTAACCAGGCTTAAATAACCAAAATCAAAAGACCCAAATGAGGAACAGGTGCAAACAATAAGACATACCAAACGAAAAGGAAAAAGGGATCAGCGGCGGCTAGTAGGCCGGTGACGACGACCGCCGAGCGCCGCCCGAGCAGGCAGGGGAGCCACCTTCGGTGGGATTCGTGACAGTACCCCCCCCTCCTGACGCGCGGCTCCCGCAGCACGCTGCCACCGACCTCGAGGGCGACCCGGAGGACGAGGCGCAGGGCGATCCCCATGAAGGCGGTGGAACTCCCTCAGTAGTGGGGGGGTCCAAAATGTCCTTCCTGGGTACCCAGCACCTCTCCTCCGCGCCGTACCCCTCCCAGTCGACGAGGTACTGTAGGCCCCCCCCCCCCCCCCCCGAAGTCTGGAGTCCAGAATGGCACGTATCTTATACGCCGGGGACCCCCCAATGTCCAGCGGGGGGGGAGGAACCTCCGGCACCTCACCTTCCTGCATGGGACCAGCCACCACCGGCCTGAGGAGAGACACATGAAACGAGGGGTTAATACGGTAGTAAGATGGAAGTTGTAACCGGTAACACACCTCGTTTATCCTCCTCAGGACATTAAACGGCCCTACACACTGCGGGCCCAGCTTCCGGCAGGGCAAGCGGAGGGGCAGGTTTCTAGCCGAGAGCCAGACTCGATCCCCTGGTGCAAACACAGGGGTCTCACTGCGGTGCTGGTCAGCGCTCTTCTTCTGCCGTCCACTCACCTTTGTGAGTGCATCTTGGATGGCTCTCCAAGTGTCCTTCGAGCGCTGCACCCAATCCTCCACCGCAGGAGCCTCGGTCTGGCTCTGGTGCCATGGAGCCAGGACCGGCTGGTAGCCCAACACGCACTGGAACGGTGACATGTTGGTTGATGAGTGACGTAGAGAATTTTGGGATATTTCTGCCCATGGCACGTATCTCGCCCATTCCCTGGGCCGGTCCTGGCAATACGTCCTTAGAAACCTACCCACCTCTTGGTTCACCCTCTCCACCTGCCCATTACTCTCGGGGTGGAAACCCGAGGTCAGGCCGACCGAGACCCCCAAACGTTCCATGAACGCCCTCCAAACTCTGGACGTGAACTGGGGACCCCGATCAGAAACGATGTCCTCGGGCACCCCGTAGTGCCGGAAGACATGGGTAAACAGGGCCTCCGCAGTCTGCAGAGCCGTAGCCCATTCCAACCTTGTGTAGGTCTACAATCTTGTCCCTGACATCCTTGGAGAGCTCTTTGGTCTTGGCCCATTCCATTCCGGGGATTCGGGATGAGACGACAGGACTTCGAGAACCGATCCACAACGACCAGGATAGTGGTGTTCCCCTGAGATACGGGAAGGTCAGTGAGGAAGTCCACTGACAAGTGTGACCACGGCCGCTGTGGAACGGGGAGGGGGTGTAATTTCCCTCTAAGCAGGTGTCGAGGAGCCTTGCTCTGAGCGCACACCGAGCAGGAGGAAACATAAAACCGCACGTCCTTACCCAAGGTGGGCCACCAGTACTTCCTCCTCAGGTTCCGCACTGTCCTCTCGATCCCAGGGTGACCCGAAGAGGGGAGATTATGGGCCCATCGAATCAATCGATCACGGAGACCAAGCGGTACGTACTGAACACCTGCCGGACATTGCGATGGTGCAGGTTCCGACCGTAACGCCCGCTCGATCTCCGCGTCCAACTCCCATACCACCGGAGCTACCAAGCACGACGCTGGAAGAATGGGAGCCGGATCGATGGCCCTCTCCTCGGTGTCATATAGGCGGGACAGTGCGTCGGCCTTCGTGTTCTGTGAACCTGGCCGATAAGAGATCGTGAACCGGAAACGGGTAAAGAACATGGCCCACCTGGCCTGACGCGGATTCAGTCTCCTAGCTGCCCGGATGTACTCGAGATTACGGTGGTCAGTCCAGATGAGGAAAGGGTGCTTAGCCCCCTCAAGCCAATGTCTCCACACCTTCAGAGCCTTGACCACAGCTAACAACTCCCTGTCCACCACGTCATAGTTCTGCTCCGCCGGCCCGAGCTTCCTAGAAAAGAAAGCGCACGGGCGGAGTTTGGGTGGCGTGCCCGAGCACTGTGATAGCACGGCCCCCACCCCAGTCTCGGACGCGTCCACCTCCACTATGAATGCCAAAGAGGGATCCGGATGAGCCAGCACTGGAGCGACGGTAAACAGCTCCTTCAGACGACTGAACGCTCTGTTCGCCTCTGCTGACCAGCGCAAGCGCGTCGTGACCCCCCTACAGCAGTGAGGTAATGGGAGCAGCAACTTGACCAAAGCCCCGGATAAACCTCCGGTAGTAATTGGCAAACCCTAAAAACCGCTGCACCTGCTTTACCGTGGTCGGAGTCGGCCAATTACGCACGGCTTTAACGCGGTCATCCTCCATCACCACCCCCGAGGTGGAAATGCGATACCCCAAGAAGGAAACGGCTCGTTTGAAAAACTCACATTTCTCAGCCTTGACATACAGGTCATTCTCCAGCAGTCGCCCAAGCACCTTGCGCACCAGGGAGACATGCGTGGCGCGGGTGGCTGAATAAATCAGGATGTCGTCAATATACACCACCACCCCCTGCCCGTGCAGGTCCCTGAGAATCTCGTCAACAAAGGATGGAAAGACGGCTGGAGCATTTTTTAACCCATACGGCATGACGAGGTACTCATAGTGGCCCGATGTGGTACTGAATGCGGTTTTCCACTCGTCTCCTCCCCGGATACGCACCAGATTGTCCGTGCTCCTGAGGTCCAGTTTCGTGAAAAAACGCGCGCCGTGAAATGATTCCACCGCCGTAGCGATGAGAGGTAGTGGGTAACTGAACCCTACTGTGATGGAATTTAGACCTCGATAATCAATGCACGGACGCAACCCTCCATCCTTTTTCTTCACGAAAAAGAAACTCGAGGAGACGGGTGACATGGAGGGCCGAATGTACCCCTGTCTCAGAGATTCCGTGACATATGTCTCCATAGCCAACGTTTCCTCCTGTGACAATGGGTACACGTGACTCCTGGGAAGTGCAGCGTTTACCTGGAGATTTATCACGCAATCCCCTCGTCGATGAGGTGGTAATCGGGTCGCCCTCTTTTTACAGAAGTCGATAGCCAAATCGGCATATTCTGAGGGAATGCGCACAGTGGAAACCTGGTCTGGACTCTCCACCGTCGTCGCACCGATGGAAACTCCCTTACACCTGCCTGAGCACTCCTCTGACCACCCTCTGAGAGCCCCCTGTCTCCACGAAATATTGGGATTGTGATTGGCCAGCCAGGGAATCCCCAGCACCACCGGAAACGCAGGAGAATCAATGAGGAAGAGACTAATCCGTTCCCCATGATCTCCCTGCGTTACCATGTCCAGTGGCACCGTGGCCTCCCTGACTAGTCCTGACCCTAATGGTCGGCTATCTAAGGAGTGCACGGGGAAAGGTTGGTCCAACGACACCAGGGGAATCCCTAGCCTTAATGCGAGCCCACGATCCATAAAGTTTCCAGCTGCGCCTGAATCGACTAGCGCCTTATGCTGGAAAGAGGGAGAAAACAAGGGGAAAGTTACTAAAACGAACATATGACCAACAGGGAGCTCTGGGTGAGGTTGGTGCTGGGGATGCGGTAGGGAGGCCACTCCTCTCCCATCGGTCCATCCTCTCCATCATCTGGTCCATCGCTGAGCCGATTCGGTGGAGGATGGTGGTATGGTGGAGGACCCGTTCCTCCATCGATGGGAGAGGAGGGGAGGCTGCTCCTGCTGACTCCATAGCTGGTGCGGGATTCTGTCAGTAGTTGCTAGGAGTGGTGGTAGGAGTCAGGCGCAGAGAGCAGAGGTAAGGAACTTTGTGTTTATTAAATAAAACACAACACGATCGACGCCAACACAACCGGCGTGGAAAAATGCAAAGTGCCCAGAACAGGTGCACAGCATGCATAAAATATAACAGTAGTAGATCGCCAGCACATCCAAATACAAAACACAACCTGACGCTAAATAATCCCGCACAAACCTGGGCGGGCTAACCAGGCTTAAATAACCAAAATCAAAAGACCCAAATGAGGAACAGGTGCAAACAATAAGACATACCAAACGAAAAGGAAAAAGGGATCAGCGGCGGCTAGTAGGCCGGTGACGACGACCGCCGAGCGCCGCCCGAGCAGGCAGGGGAGCCACCTTCGGTGGGATTCGTGACAATGAGAATAGATACTCCCCTGCTTTGGCCTGTACCCGGGCTAGAGAAACCTTTCCCACCGAAGAGCATTTTAGTTTTTCTGATTTATTTTTATTCAGATGTGTCTCCTGGACAAAAGCTATATCCAACTTAGAAGACTTGAGATATGCTAACGTTTTTATTTTTCTTGATTATATGGTTAAGCCTTTAAGGTTCCAGTTAGCTAATTTTAATTCGGCTATGTTGGTCATTGAGTTATAAAGAAGTCATAATAAGCGAATGTATAATAACCTATACAGTATAGAAGTATTACAGTGGTGTAGATCTCCATGGCAATAAAGAAAAACAAACCTAAGAAAAAACATAAAACGTACGTGTGTAGAACTAAGTAGACTCCCAGCCAAACCTAAGAAAAAACATAAAAACGTACGTGTGTAGAACTAAGTAGACTCCCAGCCAAACCTAAGAAAAAACATAAAAACGTGTGTGTGTAGAACTAAGTAGACTCCCAGCCAAACCTAAGAAAAAACATAAAAACGTGCGTGTGTAGAACTAAGTAGACTCCCAGCCAAACCTAAGAAAAACATAAAAACGTGCGTGTGTAGAACTAAGTAGACTCCCAGCCAAACCTAAGAAAAAACATAAAAACGTGTGTGTGTAGAACTAAGTAGACTCCCAGACAAACCTAAGAAAAACATAAAAACGTGTGTGTGTAGAACTAAGTAGATTCCCAGACAAACCTAAGAAAAAACATAAAAACGTGCGTGTGTAGAACTAAGTAGACTCCCAGACAAACCTAAGAAAAAACATTAAAACGTGCGTGTGTAGAACTAAGTAGACTCCCAGCCAAACCTTTGGCGCTGGGGAGAAACAACACAAACCAACACATAGATGGGATTGATGAACTTGACAGTCACCCAAACTGTAATACCCTTTTGGGACATAGTTAGCATTTTATTTACAAAAATTCAAGGCTCTGTCACACACAAGGCTATAGTGCTTTGTTGCCGCTTACTGGCAAACCATAGTGATGTATTGAATAGACACTTCATGTTCAAATAGAGCCAATCAGAGGAAATGTGATTGGAAAAATCATTTTAAATTGAAGGCCCTTAAAAAATTAAAAACAAATTGCCTGCGCAGAATGAACTCGATCCCCCTCGATTTTAGATCAGTTTTTACCTGTTTGAATGCCATCCTCCAGTCGTAAACTCGTGTAGAATAGTCTGGGAAGAACATAATTGTAGATCCCTGTCATGTCACCTGTCTCTTCTCTCTCGCTGCTCTGAGAATTTCATCCTTCAACTGATAACGTAGTAATGATGGGCGTTGAACGGCGTCCCTCTTTCAGCTCTCTTCTGGGCGGGCCTGTGGGGACTCTATGTGCCCTCTGAATCTCAAGTGGCCTCTCAAACTGGCATTCCAGCATATTCAGGATTTCCCTCCGTAGGAACTGTATCATGTCTTTGTTTTCTGCCATCTCTGTTTTCCAAATGATCAACCAGGTCATGTAATTTTTGCAATTTTTGCAATTCCTTCTAGATTCTACCCAACCTTTCATTGTGACGGCGCCAAACTCCAATGTTGTGACACGGTCCTCTGCTTCGCTAACGCGGGTGGTCAGTGTATCGATTTTCCCTTCTATTTCCTTCATCGTGGTCTTGATTTCTGATGTATCTTGTTCAATATTTTGGGTGGACAAACTAATTTCTCTGATTTCGGAGGTAAGAAAGGTCAGGGTGGGCTCGCAAGTTGCAGTGTCTGGCGTAGCTGGCCTACCAAATTTCTATCAGCATGTTAAATGTGCAGCCAGACAAACTCTGGACCACCTTTACTCCACCACCTTTATTCCACACACTGGCCTGTAGGCAGCCTCCATTTTCTTGCATAGCTTGGACAGTTGTGTCTGCAGGGAATCCTTTGCGAGCTGTGATTTGCGGCTATCCCGGTTAGACATTTGTTATTTTTGGTTGTAACAAAATTTGCCTTTGACTTGTATGAGTATAACTATGCCCCAAAATGGGTAAATATCATTGCCAAAACCAATTTACTGTTGTGTTCGATGGAGCTCCTCAACTACACAGCCATCCTCGCCAAGAGCACACGTGACCTCCTCCAGAGTAATACTTTCACTGGGGCTGTTTGAACCTTGTTGGGCGGCAGGTGGCCTAGCGGTTAGAGCGTTGGGCCTGTAGAAAGATTGCCAGTTCAAAACCCTGAGCCGACGAGGTGAAAAATCTGTCGTTCCGGCCTTGAGCAAGGCAGTTGACCGCCAATTACAGCCCCTTGCACCTCTCTTATTCAGAGGGGTTGGGTTAAAAGAGGAAGTCAAGTTTCGGTTGGACTTTGTGTGCAATGATAAAAATACATTTATGTCTTCAGTTTTATCAGTTTAGTCATATTTTCCATTGTCTTATTTTGCATTCAAATCCCCCACTCCTAACTCATGTTTTTTTTAATCTAATTTAAAGTACATGACCAAAAGTATATGGACACCTTCTCGTCAAACATCTCATTACAAAATCATATGGAGTTGGTCCCCCCTTTGCTGCTACAACAGCCTCCACTCTTCTGGGAGGCTTTCCACTAGATGTTGCTTCCATTCAGCCACAAGAGCATTAGTGAGGTCGGGCACTGATGTTGGGTGATTAGGCCTGGCTCACAGTCGGTGTTCCAATTCATCCCAAAGGTGTTTGATGGGGTTGAGGTCAGGGCTCTGTGCAGGCCAGTCAAGTTCTTCAATGCCGATCTTGACAAACCATTTCTGTATGGACCTCGCTTTGTGCACGGGGGCATTGTCATGCTGAAACAGGAAAGTGCCTTCCCCAAACTGTTGCCACAAAGTTGGAAGCACAGAATCGTCTAGAATGTCATTGTAGGCCTAGCCCAAACAATGAAAAACAGCCCCAGACCATTATTCCTCCTCCACCAAACTTTAGACTTGGCACCATGCATTGGGGCAGGTAGTGTTCTCCTGGCATCCGCCAAACCCAGATTGGTCCGTCAGACTGCCAGGTGGTGAAGCGTGATTCATCACTCCAGAGAACACGTTTCCACTGCTCCAGAGTCTAATGGCAGCGAGGTTTACCTCACTCCAGCTGACGCTTGGCATTGCGCATGGTGATCTTAAGTTTGTGTGCTGGTGCTCGGCCATGGAAACCCTTTTCATGAAGCTCCCTACGAACAGTTCTTGTGCTGACGTTGCTTCCAGAGGCAGTTTGGTAGTGAGTGTTGCAACTGTGGACAGACTATTTTTATGCGCATCAGCACTCGGTAGTCCTGTTCTGTGAGCTTGTGTGGCCTACCACTTCACGGCTGAGTCGTTGTTGCTCCTACACGTTTCCACTTCACAATAACAGCACTTACAGTTGACCGGGTCCTATGACGGTGCCATGTTAAAAGTCACTGAGCTCTTGAGTAAGACCATTCTACTGCCAATGTTTGTCTATGGAGATTGTATGGCTTTGGGGCTGATTTTATTTACCTGTCAGCAACGGGTGTGGCTGAAATAACCGAATCCACTAATTTGAAGGGGTGTCCAAATACTTTTGTATATATAGTGTATTTGAAATCTTATCTAAGAGTTGTTTGTGGTCATATCGTGACTCATCTGATCATGCTGTTGTTCTTATGTAGTCTTTTCGCCTAGAGTTGATGTCCATGCCCGTGCAGAAATCTTATTGGCATAATACAAAAATCACCATCAAAATCCATCTGTTTCAGCTAGAGACTTCTGTTGTGCATGGACTGCGTCTCAATCTAACACATCCGCTGATGTCGGCCTTCTGCATCTGCGGTGGAAGGTGGCAGAGCTACAGCTGTGTTTGTCAGACCAGGAGACATCCCAAAAATCGGTCTTCTCATTTTTATTTTTTTATTTATTTCTCCTTTATTTAACCAGGTAGTCTAGTTGAGAACAAGTTCTCATTTGCAACTGCGACCTGGCCAAGATAAAGCGTAGCAATTCGACACATACAACAACACAGAGTTACACATGGAATAAACAAAACATACAGTCAATAATACAGTATAATTTTTTTTTTTTTAAGTCTATATACAGTGAGTGCAAATGAGGTAAGTTAAGGCAATAAATAGGCCATGGTGGCGAAGTAATTACAATATAGCAATTAAACACTGGAATGGTAGATGTGCAGAAGATGAATGTGCAAGTAGAGATACTGGGGTGCAAAGGAGCAAGATAAATAAAGAAATACAGTGTGGGGATGAGGTAGGTAGATAGATGGGCTGTTTACAGATGGGCTATGTACAGGTGCAGTGATCTGTGAGCAGCTCTGACAGCTGGTGCGTAAAGCTAGTGAGTGAGATATGAGTCTCCAGCTTCAGAGATTTTTGCAGTTCGTTCCAGTCATTGGCAGCAGAGAACTGGAAGGAAAGACGGCCAAAGGAGGAATTGGCTTTGGGGGTGACCCGTGAGATATACCTGCTGGAGCGCATGAAAACGTTTGTAGGGTACAAACGATTTGGGCTAGGAACTATGACCCCACCCCGAGACTCTCACAAACACAAACGTGTTCTCCGTTTTGCTCATGAGACTCGTCTGAAGGTAACCCAGTACAGACCGGTAAAAAATGAATGAAAAAATGAATAGGATTTTTTGGACCCCCCCCCAAAGGCTTAGACTCTTAGGGGTAGGGGAATTACTAGCCACATGTCAGAGAGTGAGATGGTCGTTTTGGGCTTCGTTTGGTTTCCATCTGGTTCTGATATCGGTAATTTCCTCACACTTTATCACTTCTTTATTACCAGGGAAACCACAGACGGATGTTGCGTCCCAAATGGCACCGCATTCCCTGTTTAGGGCACTACTTTTGACCAGGGCTCTCGTCAAAAGCATTGGAGTTCTGACACTTCTCTTCTTAATTCTAGAATCTCTACCACGGAAATGGGAAAAATAAAGTAAGGGTTAGGTTCGTGCCAGCGGAGGCCAATTAGCCATGGTATTTATTTGTGGTTGGAGGCTTGACATGACTCATGGAATGGGATGGGTTTTGTCAAAAGTAATCAAAGAAAATATTATTCCTATTGGATAAACAGACGTTCAGCTGGCTTTTATCTACTCCAGAACATTCTCCCTTTGAAGGAAAAACCAAAACAATGCTTCTGTAGCTGTGGCTTCATGGAGATGACGTTACTTCTGTGTTGGGTTAGATTGCCAAGTTAGTTATCTTAGCGTGCGGTACCTAGGCCTACATGGAAGGGCAACAAATCTCTCTTTTGGACAAAATAAAAAACAGATGATAAACGGCCTGTGCTGTGAGGTGTTCTTTACTTGTCTTTTATAAACCCCTAGCCCGTAAAAGGAACCCCACATGGCCCGTAAAAGTCACAGGGCTCCCTGAACTGGTCTGGGGTTCTCTGCAAATCCTCTATGAATTATACAGTATCTGCTTGGTGCAGGAGAGTGACCTCACAGAAAAAAAGCCCTGATTTCCTGTACGTCCTCCCACCCCAGTAGGCTAGGCTAGGAGCTGGAACTAGGTGGCCTCACACAATTCCAACTCCATCATCAAGTTGACGACTCGACAGTAGTAGGCCTGAGTTACAACCATGACGAGACAGTCTACAGGGAGAAGGTAGGCACTCTGATGGTGTGGTGCCAGGTAAACAACCTCTCTCTAAACGTTAGCAAAACAAAGGAGCTGATTGTGAACTTCAGGAGGAACCAGGCTGGACAAGCACCCATCATCATCAACAGGGACGGTCAGTAACTTCAAATTCCTCGGCTTACACATCTCAGAGTAGCTGAAATGGTCTAACCACACAGACACTGTAGTGAAGAAGGCACGACAGCTACTCTTCAATCTCAGGATGCTGAAGAAATGTGTCCTGTCCACGAGGGCCCTCAGTGTTCTACAGGAGCATCATCGAGAGCATACCGTCGGGCTGCCTCACAGCCTGGTACAGCAACTCCACAGCCGCGGACAGCAAGGCTTTTCAGAGGGTGATACGTGCAGCCAAACGCACCATTGGCTGCACACTGTCTGCCCACCAGGATATCTACAACACCAGGTGTCGCAGGAAGGCCAAGAAGATCATCAGGGACCCCAGCCACCCAAGCCATGCCCTGTTCTCCCCGCTTCAATCACACAGATGCGGGCAGTACAGGAGCATCATGGCAAAAACTGAAAGACTGGCCAATAGTTTCTACCCTCAGACCATCAGGCTGCTGAATCGCCACCGCTATGGACATCCCCCCCCCCCAACTAATTTTTATTTTTTATTTCACTTGGTCCCCACACCATCTCAATGGTCATGCAGCTCCCCCTATGGTCACTCCCCCCACCCCCTCAACAGTCTTTACTCTGCCTCCACCCTAATGGAAATGTTATTATTCATCACGGCCACATTTGTTATTATGTATATAGTGCTATTTCTATTGTTGTTTTTTATTACCATTTTCATTATTTTATTTCACTTAGTCCTGCATGTTGAAGCTCAAAGCCCGAAATGTTAAGTGTACTCTGCAATCACACCTGCGACTCTGTACATGTGACTATTAAACACTCTGAATCTGAATCTCCTCCCTGCCCCAGACCCAGCTTGAGATCTTGCTACAGTGGACTAGGACCTGGAACACTGTCTGTGTGACTGACGTGACAGGCTTCACATAACAAAAACATTCGCCGTTTGTACACTGTGTTGATTGCAGCAAGTTGAATATGAATAGGAACCTTTCACAATATACTGTATAATAACTAAAATAAAGCCAATTCCCAATAATTATGTATAGGTGTCATATTCTTTATTTATTACAGCATCTTCCATCACTATTCTCTCTCAGAACGACCAGGTGAAACCTGAGATCACATGTTTTTAGTTTTACTACAGCGGGGACTGTGTCCCTGGGCCTGGCTTTATGTGTCCCTGGGCTTGGCTTTATGTGTCCTTTGCTGTGACGTTGTTGCCCTGTCAGAACCAGAAAGGCCCTTTATTCAGAACCTGTCTGACAGAGAGGTGGGTTGTGTCTGGGCTTGTCCTGGGCACACAGCCAAATCCGCCTCAAAGCCACTTGGCCATATTTTATAGTCACTCTTTATTTGGAAATATCAAAGGCATCGCTCTGGTCTGTTTGTACAGGTGACTTGTGTTAAAATCCACTGACCAACTGCTAAGCGTCAGCTCTCACTTTGTCAGTTTCTCAGCTGAAGAGAGGAATGAACAACTAATCATGAGGCAGCAGTAGTGTAGTGGAGGGTATACGTAGGTATACGCCGTATACCCAATTATTTTTCAGTGGGCATTGTCTATACTCGCTTCTTAATCCCCACTGATACATATCAAAGTAGTGTAGTGGAGGTATACGCTGTATCAATTAATAGGGCTGATGGAACTGATCGGACTGTTTAGCTTAAAATGTTGCTAAACTATTATTTCTTCACTGTTCTAAAATGCGCACCGCACATGCAAACGCTTTCATGGACAGAGATGGAAATACCCGTTAGAAAGAGGGGGATTTAAAGATGCAACAACTATCATGGGTTGCTAATATGATTCGGATAATGTCTTTGGTTGTTAGACAATGAAAGAAAGTTGAAATAAAACCAATAGGGCAGAGTCTTTATACAAAATAATTGCCTCCATGTTTCTATGGTGGGATTTTGACTATAGGCTACTTTGAAGCAAGGTAAGACATGCCTCATAATATGAAGTAACATTTCCAGGTTTCAAACAATTAAGGAATAGGAACAATATAGCGATGCTAATGATAGACCTAGCTGTCTTCTGGCATTCCCAGAAACCTTCTCTTTTCAATGGTAACTAGCTACAAAGTAGCCTATGCCTACGTACCTGTCAGAATGATATCATGAATATTTGCATTAATCCAGTGGCCATTTATTTTGCAAACTCCATCTCATGTGCTACAGAAACATGGCTAATCAAACAATAATGCTAGGTGCCTGCACACTTGTTTTTCTGTTTAAAAAAGTGTGACTTTGAGAACGAAAACCTGAAAGAATTCTTGGAAATCTGATGCTGTGAATTCCTGACTCAGTTGAACTGTTTCAATAGTAGGCCTACTATTAGCCTACTTTCACAGTACAGCTTGGGTTGGCCTGACTGTGAAAGACCAATTTGGGATTTATCATGTTAAAGTCATTCAGAGTGCATGTCACTGTTTGTCATTGAATTTTTCACACAGTGCGCCTTTCCTTTCCACCCCACCCGGGTGTGCCATTTGGATGTTTTTTATGTGAGTATACCCACTTCTCCAGGCAGCACTACACCACTGTGAGGCAGAAGAACAAGAGAAGCAGACCTGGGTTCAAATACTATTATAAATAATTTAAAATACTTTATTTGTGCTTGGTTGAGCTTGCCTGGCTTAATGGACTAATAGAATCGTCCCCAAACTGAAAACCCCACCCATCTGGCACCAGGCAGTCTAGAGCAATTGCTCAAAGTATTTTAAAGGATTTCAAATAGTATTTCAACACAGGTATGATGAGAAGAGATGTTAAGGTGCTCTGAGCTCCCTGGTATTTGATATGCAACAGTTGAGTCTGAGAGCAAGAAGAGTTGTGCTTTAGGAGACCACCAACAGAGAGAGATCACATTGTTATTGAAAGTAGTTGTCACGGGTGTCGTAAGGATTAGACTAAAACGCAGCGGGAATGTGTATACTCATCTTCTTTTTATTAGGCAGAAAGAAGGAAAACCGAAACAAAACACACGTATACAAAAACAACGACGATAACAGTCTTGTCAGGCACACAGCTAAACAAGAAACAACTACCCACAAATCCCATAGAAAACACCCCTCTTAAATAGGACCTTCAATTAGAAGCAACTAGGAGCAGCTGCTTCCAATTGAAGGTCAACCCAACAAGCACCACATAGAAATAGACATACTAGAACATAACCCAACAAACCCCGAAACACTCTAAACAAACACCCCTCTCAAAACAGAACATAGCCCAACAAACCCCGAAACACTCTAAACAAACACACCCCTGCCACGTCCTGACCAAACTACAATAACAAATAACCTCTTATACTGGTCAGGACGTGACAGTAGTAAATGTTTTACTGATTTCTTAATTTATTATTACGGCTAGGGGCCATTTTTTCATGCTACAATTTCTCTAACCTTTATATTTCTCACTCTCGCTCTCTTTCTCGCTCGCTTGCTCTCTTTCTCTCTCTGTCTCTGTCTCTCTCTCTCCCTCCCCCTACCCCCCTCTATTTGTCTCTCTTTCTCTCTGTCTCTCATAGCATAGCACAGAAGGGTTCTGGAAGTCTGTGGCCCGTCATGTCCCCAGGGAGCCCAGTGAGATGAGGATCCTCAACCCTTACTTCATCCAGGAGGCTGCCTTCAGGTTCATCGGCCTGCCTCACAACAATGGACAGATGGGGAGAGGGGTGAGAGAATGGGAAACTCGCTGCTGTTTTCAGTCATAGGAAATTATGGCGGAAATATTATGTTTAAAAAAATTACGATCGGCATAAAAAAACACACAAAACAGGTCAGGAGCCCGTAAAATGGCAGCTATCCATATCTGCATCCTAAAACATGCAATGGTAAAGAAGAAGTACATAATACAAGGAAGTATAAGAACATGAACTTCTTGCTTGAATGATTTCAGTTACATATTTGATATTTCATGATATTAAGAAAATGTATTTCAAAAGAACAGAATAGCATATTTTGAGTTTAATTATGTTACTGTGCTTAGTTTGCTTAGTTTGTCACATGATGTTCAGTCTGCCTTCAAGTCAAAAGGGGCCTATGTTAAACAATAAATATGTTAATATGTTTTCACAGGGCTATGGCTTGAAAACATACCTAAATTCGGGGATGGATGGTGTTGCTGTACTCCTAATTATCACATTATCAAAGCCGCGATAATAGAGAAGATTGAAATACTGCTCGTTTTTAATTTAACTGCCTTTTTTCGTCAGCATGCTAGGCTAGCTAATGCTAAAGCATCCCATTAAATTCTACAACACTTCCGGCAGCAACTTTAGATTAGGGGCTGCAAAACTGTTTATCAATAATTAGTAAATGGTTTATAAGGATCTACATGAATCATCAACTGAGATATTAGTAAGTGCTCATATTTATAAATGCAATCATTAACAATAAACAATTATAAACTGGGTTGTTCAAGCCCTGAATGTTGATTGGCCGAAAGCCGTGCTATCTGAGACCATATAGCACGTGTATGACAAAACATTTATTTTTATTGTTCTAATTATGTTTGTAACCAGTTTATAATAGCAATAAGGCACCTCAGGAGTTTGTGGTATATGGCCAATATACGACCATGGGCTGTATCCAGGCACTCCGCATTGCGTTGTGTCTAAGAACAGCCTTTAGCCGTGGTATATTGGCCATGTACCACATCCCCTCGTGCCTTATTGCTTAAATATACCATTCATGACATACTGTATATAAATACATTTATATGTATATAAATGTTAAGACCAACCATTAATCAACCATTACATTTTTTAAATAAATAATATTATGAGTTTACAATAACTCCTTTACAACAGGTTTATAACTACATTATTAATAATTTACAAATTGTGAACATACTATGATCAAACACCTTATTAATGATCTTATAAATACTTGAAAGTAGTGTTTATAAATGTGTATTTAGAGATTGCTTATTGACATTTACAAATGTAGGAATAATTATTAATAAATGGTAAGTAAACTCTTTACAAACTGTTTAGAAATTGTTTATTTTAAGTGACCTTAATATAAAGTGTTACCAGTCCAAGTAACAGATTGGAATAGTTTCGATGTTATTATGTTATTTATATGTGACCCACCACTTGGATTCGTTTCTATGTAGCAACATTTGAAATTGTGTTTTTTACATTGGATAAAAGTAGAGACTACAGTTGAGGAACAATGGGAAAGTAATTCTGCTTTGAAAGTTGATAAACTTGCAACCCCACTTTTGTGAAAATGGCCGTGAATGTTTTGGTACACCTACTGGAGAGCTCATCTTTGTCAACACCCGTTCAGCATCGTTCACACCCTCTTAAGCCTTAGCCCCACCCATCTCTTTAAGGAATCACAGTGTAGTAAACAACCAAAGATTTCAAGACTAAAAGTGGTGAAAGTTGTAGTAAAAATACACTTTATCTAGACCTTGGTCTATATCCTAATCTGACTTTGGTGCACGTCATGTTGTTCTTCCAATAAAATCATAGTTTATTTGTTACATGCCCAGGAAACAGAATGTGTTAACGGTACAGGGAAATGTTTACTTGCATAGTGGAGTCTTTTGTTTAGACATGTAGCTAGCTAGCTAAACAATTAACCATAATCCCAACTCTAATGCCCCGTTCAATACAACTGGGAACTCTGAAATAAACTAGCTCTGGCTGGGAAAAATTGATTTGAACAGTTATCCAACTCGGGAATTCCACTCGGGCCTCTTTCTAGAACTCCGACTTTCTGACCTGAAGATCACTGATGTCACGATTTGACATCAGTGATTTTTTCAGAGTTCCTAATTGTTTTGAACGCTGCAATAATACCATGCATGAATCTGCAGGTAGCTAAAGATAACCAACTAGGTTCAATGGTACCTAGCTAATAGAAAGCTATAACTAGCAATGCAAATGGATTTCTGAGATACGAATAATATTACTACACAGATCATACATGTAACCTTAGCTAGCGAGCCAGCCAGCTAACGTTAGCTAGCTAGCAAACAGTACGCTTTAACTTGCAATGAAAACGACTTTCTGACCAAATTAGAAAGGTATAATATCTGAAAATGTAGCTAGACTCTTACTCGTATACATGGATGTACGCTTCTCCCTCTTTGTCATGGATACCATGGTTGCCCTTAGTTTGAAGATGTCATCCGGAGACAGGTGTTTTATACAACAGCCTGCTGTGATCTCTTTTGGACTCTCTCCGTATTTGACAATCACCTCTCAGCTTCCACCGGGCATTCCACTGATTTCAAAACTCGGTCAACCTCTTCCATTACAACGACACCGGTTCTTCCCCACCATCATCAGAAGACTACAATTTCTGGTTCAATGAAAATGTTTTTTACCTAAATCAGGGATTTCCTCATTGTCTGATTCATTTTCAGAGTCAGAGTGAGTCAGCATGGCACGATCGTCCTCCAGAAAGTAGTCTATCATAACTTTTTCCCACTGATCTTGGAAGATAGCGCTATTAACTTCAAGGCAGCAATGTTGAGCGCAGTAGCAAAAGTTTTTTTTTTAAACAAAGGTAGAAAGGATTATCCACACATACTGAGCAGAAGCACGCTACATGGCAAACCCAATCCGAAATCATCTCTCGACATGTCCAGCCCGTACATTATCTCAGCCAATCATGACTAGCGGGAAGGTTCCTGTATTTTTCTGTGGCTAAACCAACTAGGCTCGTAATTTAACAATGTTATTCGCATTTACAGTTGGCATACAAGTTTGTTATTAAGACACACATGTTCCAGAAGGATTTCTGCCAAAAAAACACATTTTGATAAAAAAATAAAACATTCAAATGCCTCTCCTGTGAGGTAGTGACATGCGACATACTCCTACCTTCTTGAAACGGGTCACATGTTTGAGTAGCATAAGATTAATTAATTGATCAATGTACCTGCAAAAACATAGATATTGAAACAAACAATTCATAAAATCAACCTGTATTAGAGCATGTTGGAAAATATGATAATGATGGGCGTGGTTTGGGTTCAACTCTGATATCTTAACACCAACATTGGGGTTATTTTACACCACTGAGTGTTAATTTAACTCTTAAATCAACACTAGAAATGTTACACTGAAAAATCAGCACAAGTAACACTGGCCAGTTTTCTGTGTGCTATGAAAGGGACCCATCTGCAGGCTTCCATACATTCAAGAACCTTTTATAATTCTGAAGAACCGTAGATGCCACGTCAAGAACACCACACTGAACTGAAAGGTTCTTTATCAGGAAAGAGTTCTCCAAGAGCTGAGGAAGAACCATTTCAGAACCATTTCAGAACCAGAACCATTCTGTCCTGTTTTCAGTGTACCCTAACACACTACAGACATACAACAGCCCCTCCAGGTGCCTTAGTTGGCTCTGCTCTGGGCTCTCCAGATGTCTCAGCAGCAATGAGTCAGAACACAAACTAACACTGTTTACTGTTAGAGTCCCGTTTGGATGTCAGCACTACTGGAACTAATATGGGCCAATGCCATGCCTCCAATCTCAGGAATTCAAAGATAATGTACACAAATTGTGTTCATTGATGTCCTTGAATCTTTAAGAGCTATGCTGCAAGGGGGCATCAAAATCAAGCTCAGAATTGTGTAGTTTGTGATACCCCTTCCTGACGGAAGGTTGTCATGGAAGTGTGAATTGAGGCATTAATAATCAAGACGCAAATACTAGTGAACAGCAGAACAGTGTGTACACAACACAGTCCTGTTTACCTGCAAAGATGCCCTTCTCTCTTAAGTAACATCCTCGTAACATCCACACCCAGTAGAGAGACGTGGCTGAGAGCCGTGGAGAGAGCAAGGACCTGAGAAGCATCGACCTGAGCTGGAGATGTACTGTAGAGGCTAGAGGTAGTTGGACCTTTTTATCAACCAGTAGCTTTTCAATAGCTGCTAGAGAAGATACCCTTCCTTGTTGTAACATCCACACCTATAGAGAGCCATGGAGGGAGCATGGACCTAGGCTGGAGATGTACTGTAGAAGCTAGAGGTGGTTGGTTTTAATCAGCCACCATGCAGTACGCCCGCTGCTATGCTCGCAGGATTAGCCCTGTCTGTCATTCACAGAGCTACACTGATAAGCCTTTCGGTATTAGCCTGCCTGACCACGGGGCTGTTGACCTGCTGCCTACAGCCTGGCACAGGGTCTGCCACAGTGTGTCTGTCAGAGGGAGAGTGGAAACCTTCAGCACCACAGATACACCTGCAGCAACACCCTCAAACACCCAGACAGCTGATAAGTTCACTTCGTTCCTACCGGGATGTCCAGCTATCTCAAGCAGCAGAAGTTCAAGCAGCACAGAGAGCGGGAGAGAGAGGGAGAGTGAGAGAGAGAGTGACGGGGGAAGAGAGAGAGGACGTTTTCCTTTCTCTCACCAGCTCTGTTAACAAAATAAATTGCCATTGTTTCCTTAATCTAAATGTGCCATGACCAGGTCTTTCAAAGTTCCATTCCATGTGTTCTGTTTTGGTAACCTTTTTACATTTCCCTTTAGTTACCCCATGTTCTATTCCTCCAATAGTTCTACTGCCATTCTGTCCTGTTTCAGGGAACATTTGTCTTCTCTTCTGTGTTTTCCAGAATATTCCGACACTGGGGACGGTTGCCATAACAATGGCCCTCCATAACTGTGATGAGGTAGCCGTGGCTGGATTTGGCTATGACATGAGCACCCCTCACGCCCCCCTACACTACTACGAGAAGATCAGGATGGCGGCCATCAAAGAGGTACCACTGACGTGATGACTGACGCCAGCCATTTACCACTCTTAAGGTTCACGTTGGGGCCTTGACACACACTCACACTCACACACACACTTACACACATCATGGAACAAAAGATTTCATGTAAATTGTAAAACAATGCCTTCATCTGACCTAAAGCAGAAGGTTTGTTTAGGTTTTTAGCAGAGCCCTGTTCAAATAATGGAAGCTGAAAGAGGGGCATGTGTACTGTATGCTGTCAGTCTGATGGGTAACTATGGATGAGGTTTGTGTCATCCTTACCCAGCAACTCACCACTCACCTACATGTTCACACACATGCGCACACACACACACACTCCATACTGCATCAAAGTGAGAAGAACTGATGGCTTAGTTCGGGGCCAATGTCAAAATAACTCCATTAAGAGAAGTGTTTATAAACGTCTTGTAAAACAGGAGGGACATTTAGAGACAAACTGACCTGAATATTTGAACCATGCACAGTAATTCTAAACTATTTTCAATGAAACCTGAGTCATTCTTTCTAGACTTTACTGTGTAGTGAACAGGTGTCGGATGGACGTTTGGCTATATCTAGACAGACTCAGATCTGCTTTAAGTCCACTCACTCAGACTTAGACTTGTGTGAGGTGAGGTGTTAGTCTCTGTGAAAGGGGTAGGTTGACCTGAATGATACAGACAGACAACCTTGTAGGGAATCACAGTTGTTCATGTCATGAAGTGAGTCATTCAATCCCTCATTCCAGAAGGCTATCCTACTAAGTTTGTGAAAGCGTTATGACAAGTTTAGATTTTGAAAGGGTTAAGTTGTGAAAGGGATGGTTTATGAATGAGTTACGTTGATCTGAAAGAGACAAACAGACAACCTTGTATTTCACCTGACTGTGTGTTGCCGTGGTATCGTCTGTTCTCTGAACCCTTAGTTACCGGAACAGAACAGCAACATCCATCCATCCATCCGCCCACTCAAAGTCAACAGCTATGAACCATACAGCCAGGGCTGTGTTGGTATGTTAGCATTCCCTGCTAAGCGTGTGTCTCTGTCTCCCTTTAAATTGTCTACCAACATCCTCTCTGTTTAGCTTGGCTAGTTTACTTCTCTGCAGGGGAAGTTTACACTGACCTTTCTCTCCTTATTTAATACCCTTCTCCTAGAGTCCTGTGGTTTCTCTCTAATGTTCATCGTGTTACTTCCCAGTTCCCACCACCACACGGGAGGCAAGATGTGGAGTAGGGTGTGGAGTAAGATCTGGAGTAAGATGTGGAGTAGGGCGTGGTGTAAGATGTGGAGTAGGGTGTGGAGTAGGGTGTGGAGTAAGACGTGGAGTAGGATGTGGAGTAAGATGTGGAGTAAGATGTGGAGTAGGGTGTGGAAAAAGATGTGGAGTAGGGTGTGGAGTAAGACGTGGAGTAGGGTGTGGAGTAAGACGTGGAGTAGGATGTGGAGTAAGACGTGGAGTAGGATGTGGAGTAAGACGTGGAGTAGGATGTGGAGTAAGGTGTGGAGTAAGATGTGGAGTAGGATGTGGAGTAAGATGTGGAGTAGAATGTGGAGTAAGATGTGGAGTAGGATGTGGAGTAAGATGTGGAGTAAGGTGTGGAGTAGGGTGTGGAGTAGGGTGTGGAGTAGGATGTGGAGTAAGATATGGAGTAGGATGTGGAGTAGGGTGTGGAGTAAGATGTGGAGTAGGGTGTGGAGTAGGGTGTGGAGTAAGATGTGGAGAAGGGTGTGGAGTAAGATGTGGAGTAGGGTGTGGAGTAAGATGTGGAGTAGTATGTGGAGTAAGATGTGGAGTAGGATGTGGAGTAAGATATGGAGTAGGATGTGGAGTAGGATGTGGAGTAGGATGTGGAGTAAGATGTGGAGTAGGGTGTGGAGTAAGATGTGGAGTAAGATGTGGAGTAGGGTGTGGAATAAGATGTGGAGTAGGGTGTGGAGTAAGATGTGGAGTAGGGTGTGGAGTAAGATGTGGAGTAGGGTGTGGAGTAAGATGTGGAGTAGGATGTGGAGTAAGATGTGGAGTAAGATGTGGAGTAAGATGTGGAGTAAGTTGTGGAGTAGAGTGTGGAGTAAGATGTGGAGTCTGCTAAATGACTTAAATGTAAATGAGTAGGGTGTGGAGTAGGTTGTGGATTAAGATGTGGAGTAGGGTGTGGAGTAAGATGTGGAGTAGGGTGTGGAGTAAGTTGTGGAGTAGGGTGTGGAGTAAGATGTGGAGTATGGTTTGGAGTAAGATGTGGAGTAAGTTGTGGAGTAGAGTGTGGAGTAAGATGTGGAGTAAGATGTGGAGTAGGGTGTGGAGTAAGATGTGGAGTAGGATGTGGAGTAAGATGTGGAGTAAGTTGTGGAGTAGAGTGTGGAGTAAGATGTGGAGTAGGATGTGGAGTAAGATGTGGAGTAAGTTGTAGAGTGTGGAGTAAGATGTGGAGTAGGATGTGGAGTAGAGTGTGGAGTAAGTTGTGGAGTAGGATGTGGAGTAAGATGTGGAGTAAGATGTGGAGTAAGTTGTGGAGAAAGATGTGGAGTAAGATGTGGAGTAAGTTGTGGAGTAAGATGTGGAGTAAGATGTGGAGTAGGGTGTGGAGTAAGATGTGGAGTAGGGTGTGGAGTAAGATGTGGAGTAGGGTGTGGAGTAAGATGTGGAGTAGGATGTGGAGTAAGATGTGGAGTAAGATGTGGAGTAAGATGTGGAGTAAGTTGTGGAGTAGAGTGTGGAGTAAGATGTGGAGTAGGGTGTGGAGTAGGTTGTGGATTAAGATGTGGAGTAGGGTGTGGAGTAAGATGTGGAGTAGGGTGTGGAGTAAGTTGTGGAGTAGGGTGTGGAGTAAGATGTGGAGTATGGTGTGGAGTAAGATGTGGAGTAAGTTGTGGAGTAGAGTGTGGAGTAAGATGTGGAGTAAGATGTGGAGTAGGGTGTGGAGTAAGATGTGGAGTAGGATGTGGAGTAAGATGTGGAGTAAGTTGTGGAGTAGAGTGTGGAGTAAGATGTGGAGTAAGTTGTGGAGTAGGATGTGGAGTAAGATGTGGAGTAAGTTGTAGAGTGTGGAGTAAGATGTGGAGTAAGTTGTGGAGTAGGATGTGGAGTAGAGTGTGGAGTAAGTTGTGGAGTAGGATGTGGAGTAAGATGTGGAGTAAGATGTGGAGTAAGTTGTGGAGAAAGATGTGGAGTAAGATGTGGAGTAAGTTGTGGAGTAAGATGTGGAGTAAGTTGTGGAGAAAGATGTGGAGTAGGATGTGGAGTAAGTTGTGGAGTAGGATGTGGAGTAGGATGTGGAGTAAGATGTGGAGTAAGATGTGGAGTAAGATGTGGAGTAAGTTGTGGAGTAGAGTGTGGAGTAAGATGTGGAGTAGGGTGTGGAGTAGGTTGTGGATTAAGATGTGGAGTAGGGTGTGGAGTAAGATGTGGAGTAGGGTGTGGAGTAAGTTGTGGAGTAGGGTGTGGAGTAAGATGTGGAGTATGGTGTGGAGTAAGATGTGGAGTAAGTTGTGGAGTAGAGTGTGGAGTAAGATGTGGAGTAAGATGTGGAGTAGGGTGTGGAGTAAGATGTGGAGTAGGATGTGGAGTAAGATGTGGAGTAAGTTGTGGAGTAGAGTGTGGAGTAAGATGTGGAGTAAGTTGTGGAGTAGGATGTGGAGTAAGATGTGGAGTAAGTTGTAGAGTGTGGAGTAAGATGTGGAGTAAGTTGTGGAGTAGGATGTGGAGTAGAGTGTGGAGTAAGTTGTGGAGTAGGATGTGGAGTAAGATGTGGAGTAAGATGTGGAGTAAGTTGTGGAGAAAGATGTGGAGTAAGATGTGGAGTAAGTTGTGGAGTAAGATGTGGAGTAAGTTGTGGAGAAAGATGTGGAGTAGGATGTGGAGTAAGTTGTGGAGTAGGATGTGGAGTAAGATGTGGAGTAAGTTGTAGAGTGTGGAGTAAGATGTGGAGTAAGTTGTGGAGTAGGATGTGGAGTACAGTGTGGAGTAAGTTGTGGAGTAGAGTGTGGAGTAAGATGGGTAACGGAAGTCAGGTGTAGAGGAGCCTGTGGGTGTTGGTGTTTGAAGAGGGGGCAGGACCACAAGCACAATAGCAAAAGTGTCCCAAGTGACACCCTATTCCCTACAGTACACTACTTTTTTTACCAGACCCCTAAGGGCCCTGGTCAAAAGTAGTGCACTATATAGGGAATAGAGTCCCAGTGTCTGGAAGGTCCATCTGATCCCTTCGTTATGTACACAGAACTCTGCCTGGTCATAAATCACTCTTTACTAAGGGATGTCAGAGCCCAGAGGGGCTGGTCTGGTCCCTCCATGGCTGACATGTCATCACCCCCAGCACACACACACGACTCCCCAACCAGGTGTCAGTGTGCGCTCTCTTCAGACTCGTGTCAATTTGCAGCGACACAAACCTGTCTCAGCCCCTCCTCCAACCCTCTTGCATGTATAATTGAGAGCTGTGGTAGTACAGTATTCTCTCTCTGGGTGACCCAGTCCAGGGCCAGTGTGAAGCTGTCAATCCAAGACGACCGCTGGGCCTCACACTCAAAGACCTTTGGGTCTGTGCCTGTAGAACGGCTCGGTCCAGCTGGCTAAGCTCCCTCTGAATGGATCACACACAGCCATGTCCTGAACAGATACAACTGTTCAATCATCTATCACTGTAGTCTCCTCATAATGACACCAGCATTAGTCACTAAGACCAAATAAAGCAAGACTGAACAAATATCCTATAGATATTATTGAGAAATCAAGTGCCTGGAATCCTGCATTCTTCTAGCATATTATGCTGAGGTGTGTTATGTTCCGTCTGTCTAATCTCTGCCTGAAGGATTTCCTAACTCTGTAGAGGGAAGCCCTGGGTGGGGAGGAGGGAGTGTGAAGCTCTGCTCTCTGAGAGAGAGAGAGAGAGAGAGAGAGAGAGAGAGAGAGAGAGAGAGAGAGAGAGAGAGAGAGAGAGAGAGAGTCTGAGGAGCAGGTGAAAGCATGTGGAGCCCTAGTCAATCCCCTCCTGCTCTTCTGAGCTGTCAGTCACTCAGCTGTCCCTACAGGCTCCAAACATGAACCAACTCTACCTGAGATAGCCAGTCTAGCCTACAGCACTCTCTTTTAAGCATGGTTCTACAGATAACGTGTCCTATAAACAATGGAAGACTTATGGCAGTTATATAGGATAGTGAGGTAAAGGGTGGGGTTTTAGACCAGACACGCTATAGATATTGCCTTTGAACTGCATGACAACAGCTCTCAGGGATGGGTCGCTCCTGTAAAGCAGTGGTCATGGTTGATACTACAGGTGTTTTCAACAAGTCTGTAATGACACTAGTTTCCCCACCATCATTTTCCGTCATATACCGGCATCCCCAACCTCAGATCTTTGACCACAGACGTTGCTATTTTGAGCGGTGAATGGTTTTCACATTTCGCTTGTAAAGCCATGGCAAGAAAGCAGTTATCTCTTTCTGTCTCTTGTCTTTTGTATCCAACAGCCCACAATAAAGTGGTTTAGACCCAACGTTTAGTGTACCACATTGTACAGTGGTCTGGTATTGTCTCTCCCTCTCATCCCCTGTAGTTAAGGGGCAGCTCCATAAGTGAAGAAAGCTCCTTTAAAAAGACAATAGTTTCACTGTCAACCTCAATAGTCTGTTTACTTTAGGTCTTCTTTTATGTTACTATTGTACCTCTGGCATTTACCTCCACTGATCTCTGTGATCAAAAGTCGAAAGTAAAGTAATGGTAAGTGGACGCAACAGCTTTGACATCCTCCCTGCCTCCCTTCCCAAAGAATGTGACTTTTTACCTGCATCTCCTGTAAAGTACCTACCGTTTTCCTCTGTCTCTCCCTGTCCACTCCCTCTCCTGTTATTCTGCATCTCCTCTCCTCTACCACTCTCTCCTTTGTACTCCTCTATCCTCCCTCTATCCCCCTCTCTCCCCACCTCTCCTCCCTGTCTGTCTCCTATTCACAGTCCTGGACTCACAACATTTCTAAGGAGAAGGAGTTCCTGATTAAGCTGGTGAAGGCTGGGGTTATACAGGACTTGACCAATGGGATCTGTGGCTCAGGATGCTGATGACAACATCCAGCCAATCCCAGGTCAGAGAGAGAGATAGAGGAGAAACACGCAAGCAGCATTGTGATGTCCTGCTCTGTTCCCCCCAACCTAACCTGCACCCCTGGCTGAGCCATACTGTATTCAGGAAAGAAGGCTGGTGAAGGGTTCTGAAGGGTTTTTCGGTCTGACAGAGGAGAACTGTGGTAAATGGCATAATCCCTGCACTGCACTGGAGAGATAGAACTACAACATTCTAGAATTCTCTAGAAAACCGAGAGCTAGAACTCTCTAGAACACTGAGAGCTACACACTATTCTGTTTAAGGATTTGCTGCAGTGTGACATTACAGTTTGATGAAAAGATGGACTGACAATCTGGACATAATGGGTTGTGCCAAGAATACCTCTGGAGAAGGATAAAGGACATGCCTCTACTCATACTTCTACAGTATACCTGAATGTATTCTGTCACCACGTACGCATCACTGTTATATATTTATTTTCATCTCTTGTAATGGCAGCATTCCCCTCTATCTGGGCTCAGTCGAATAGGTTTCCAGACAGGTAGCAAATAATGCACATATATATTCTGCTTCTAATGTATCGGGAAGTGGACGGAAGGTCCGGTGCTCATGGTTTAGAAGCCCTCCACACCTTCCTTCCCCCCTTTAAGATATGTTTTTAAATGATTTACCTTGAGAGATTACTTTGTTCTCCTCTGTCTTTTTTTAAATGCAAAGAACAAGAAAAAAAATGGTGGGTGAGGAGTGACCGATAAACATGTTTTATTCTCAGAGAAGCACTGAGCTTTGTGTCGTCTTCAGTTCATCAGTGTGCTTCCCAAACACTCATCTGTCCTGGATCACGTTTCAGACTGTTACCCTGGTCTTAATGCTGTTATATTTGTCTATAGGGCTCTGGTCAAACATTGTGCACTATATAGGGAATAGGGTGCCATTTGGGATGCATACTTTATTTCAAGTCTGCATGGCCTGCAAACATAATCAGTGTTACTACTTACCACTGTCAGTTGTTGTTTAAACAATTGAGGTTTATCTATTTTAAATGTCTTGTTGTATTTCTTTGTTCATCTTTGCCAAAAATGGATTGTATTTTGTTAAGCAATAATATATGGTGTCTTAACCAGCGTTCTCTATTCAGCCATATATTATCTTATTTTCTACTCATATGCACAAGCCAAAGCACTTGATATGTATTTCTCATCGCTCATACACAGCAGTGGAGGCTGCTGAGGGAAACGGCTCATAGTCATTGTTTCAACCACATGGAAACCATATGCTTGATACCATTCAGTCATGATTATGAGCCGTCCTCCCCTCAGCAGCCTCCACTGATACACAGTCACTACACTATGGATCGTCGTGCATCAAGATGGTTTGACAAATGAAATAAAGCAGATTATAACTCTGTCCCTTGTCATTAATGAAATGCATACAACTGGAGAGAGTTAATGAAATGTGTTTTTTATATTCCTATTTTTGATGTTTAATTGAATATTATATCTACTGTTGTCTTCCCTAAACGTTGTTTTTGCATTTATAAAGCATCTATTTGATATTGCAACACAGCAATGTCTAACAGTGTTGTTTTCTAATGCCATGTTGTTTAGATACAGTATATGTTTGTGTTTATAAGTTTTCCCCCCATCCATCCATGTATTCCAGTAGTGGATACACCTTATCAGAAAGATCATCTCAGCTTTTCTTGTCCTACTAAGTGGCATCAACAAACAGTCAGTGTTTATGAGAGAGTGCTGGTAAACATGGTCAATGTAACTGGTGGGGCTGAGTCATCATTGTGTTGTGAGCTGGGTTCAAATACTATTAGAAATCTTTCAGTCGTTCAGCGTTTGCTCTAGCTTCCCTGGAGTGCCAGTTCGGTAGGTTTTGCAGATTTTTTGACTATTCTATTGTTCCATTAAGCCAGGGAAGATCAATCAAGCATGATAAAATAGTTGAGATGGTTTCGAATAGCATCTGAACCCAGGTCTGCTGCTTTCTTGGGTGGGTTCTTGCAGGATATTTGTGGGGAAAAGGTCAAGGACAGGGAATGTTCTATGTTCCACACGTTGGAGACTGCCAACAACAGAACAGTATCCTGGGAACAGATTACTGACCATCTTAACTCTTTGAGACTAACCACTGGTGTGTGTGTGTGTGTGTGTGTGCGTGCGTGCGTGCGTGCGTGCGTGCGCGCAAGCGGAAATTTGTTTTGCCATGGTTACTATTGCATTGTAACTATACCTTTTTTGTAATGAGTCAGAGGTGTTACCAAGCTTGTATTGCCTTCAGCCAGGAGGGAGAGTCCAACCCAACCATTTGGTCTGCAAGTTAGATCAGGTTAGTTAGAGAGAGCTGTGGCTCAGACAGGTTAGACAGCTGTGGCACCATAACACCAGTCCAACAGGGACTCAATTTATCTCACCTCTGTAGAGAGAAACAGGAGAATCCGGGAGAGACTGAAGTCTGCTGAAAGCTGGAAAGCTGGAGTTTGCTAATGTCTGTTCACTTCTGTTGTGCTGCCTTAATGGCTAGAATAGTTATCAAGGGCCACCCTTACACAACACTAGGGTTGCGTCCCAAATGGCACCCTTTTCCTTATATAGTGCACTGCTTTTGACCAGAGCCCTATGGGTGCCATTTGAGACAGAGACAACTTCAGTTTATTAAAGTGATTTCACCTCATATGACATTCTTCTGCTGTGAGTCATGAAAGAAAGACTTCAAAGATTTCACATGGATAGAGAAATCAATGTAGTGTGTGGCTGTTTATCTCATTACAGACTTAGCTTTAAGTCTATGGTTATAGTTTGAGTCCACGCTTAGAAGACTGTCAAAGGTGCAGGGTGACTGGGGTCAATGTCAGGATTATTGTAGCTCTGGTCCAGAGCGTTACATGCGTCTTAAAGAAGGCATGTAACGCCCTGAACCAGAGCTAGGGTTATTGCTGCTAGTTAAAGGTTGGTTTTGAGTCCAAGCCTGAGCTACAGTATATGGATAGGGTCAGGGATAGGTGTTACACATACAGTGCATTCGGAAAGTATTCAGACCCCTTGACTTGTTCTACATTTTGTTACATTACAGTCTTATTCTAAAATTAATTACATTTCCTCATCAATCTACACACAATACCCCATAATGACAAAGTGAAAACAGGTTTTTTGAAATTTGCTAATTTATATATAAAAAACCCGGAAATATCACATTTGCATAAGAATTCAGACCCTTTACTCAGTACTTTGTTGAAGCACCTTTGGCAGCGATTACAGCCTGGAGTCTTCTTGGGTATGACGCTACAAGCTTGACACACCTTTATTTGGGGAGTTTCTCCCAATCTTCTCTGCAGATCCTCTCAAGCTCTGTCAGGTTGGATGGGGAGAGTAGCAGCACATCTATTTTCAGGTCTCTTCAGAGATGTTAGCTGCTTTGGCAGCAGCTAATGGGGATCCATAATAAATGAAAATACAAAGGACATCCAGAGACTTGTCCCAAAGCCACTGCTGCGTTGTCTTGGCTGTGTGCTCTGGGTCATTTTCCTGTTGGAAGGTGAAGCTTCGCCCCAGTCTGAGGTCCTGAGTGCTCTGGAGCAGGTTTTCATCAAGGATCTCTCTGTACTTTGCTCCGTTCCTCTTTCCCTCGATCCTGACTAGTCTACCAGTCCCTGCCACTGAAAAACATCCCCACAGCATGATGCTGCCACCACCATGCTTCACCGTAGGGATGGTGCCAGGTTTTCTCTAGACGTGACGCTTGACATTCAGGCCAAAGAGTTCAACTTGGTATCATTAGACCAGAGAATCTTGTTTCTCATGGTCTGAGAGTCCTTTAGGTGCCTTTTGGCAAACTCCAAGCGAGCTGTCATGTGCCTTTTACTGAGGAGTGGCTTCTGTCTGGCCACTCTACCATAATGGCCTGATTGGTAGAGTGCTGCAGAGATGGTTGTCCTTCTGGAAGATTCTCCCATCTCCACAGAGGAACTCTGGAGTTCAGTCAGAGTGACCATCGGGTTCTTGGTCACCTCCCTGACCAAGGCCCTTCTCCCCCGATAGCTCAGTTTGGCCCGGCAGCCAGCTCTAGGAAGAGTCTTAGGTGTTCCAAACTTCTTCCATTTAAGAATGATGGAGGCCACTGTGTTTGTGGGGACCTTCAATGCTGCAGAAATGTTTTGGTACCTTTCCCCAGATCTGTGCCTTGACATAATCCTGTCTCGGAGCTCTATGGACAATTCCTTCGAAATCATGGCTTGGTTTTTGTTCTGACATGCACTGTCAACTGTGGGAGTTTATATAGACAAGTGTGTGCTTTCCAAATCATTTCCAATCAATTGAATTCACCACACGTGGACTCCAATCAAATTGTAGAAACATCTCAAGGATGATCAAGGGAAACAGGATGCACCTGAGCTCAATTTCGAGTCTCATAGCAAAGGGTCTGAATACTGTAAAAAAAGGTATTTCTGTTTTTTATTTTAATACATTTGCAAACATTTCCAAAAACCTGTTTTCGCTTTGTCATTATTTTAGAATAAGGCTGTAATGTAACAAAATGTGGAAAAAGTCAAGGGCTCTGAATACTTTCCGAATGCATTGTATTCGAATGCATTGTATGCATTGTATGCATTCTAACAAAAATGTAAACGCAACATGCAACAAGTTGAGGATCTGGTCACAGTATTTCTGTGCATTCAAATTGCCATCGATAAAATGCAATTGTGTTCGTTGTCCGTAGCTTATGCTTACCCATACCATAACCCCACCACCACCAACGTTGACATCAGCAAACCACTCGCCCACACAGCACCATAAACGTGGTCTGCGGCTTATGGTATAGAAATTAACATAAAATTATCTGGCAACAGTTCTGGTGGACATTCCTGCAGTCAGCATGCCAATTGCACGCTCCCTCAAAACTTGACATCTGTGGCATTGTGTTATGTGACAAAACTGCACATTTTAGAGTGGCCTTTTATTGTTAACAGCACAAGGTGCACCTGTGGAATGGTCATTCTGTTTAATACGCTTCTTGATATGCCACACCTGTCAGGTGTATGGATTATCTTGGCAATGGAGAAATGCAATCTAACTGGGATGTAAACACATTTGTGCACAACATTTTAGAGAAATAAGCTTTTTGTGCATATGGAACATTTCTGGGATGTTTTATTTCAGCTCATGAAACACTTTACATGTTGTGTTTATATTGTTGTTTAGTATAGTTATGGCTGAGGTTTGTATTCTTGTCTTGTCTTGGATGCAGTCCCTATGCCTGCGTCCCAATATTTCCTATATAGTGTACTATTTTTGACCAATACCCAATAGGCCCTGGTCAACAATAGTGCACTACATACAGTCTATAAGGAATAGGTTGTCATTTGTGATGCAGGCTATGAGTATGCTTTCATGAGATTAGTTGGAGCCTGCTACAGTATAAATTGGCTTGTTAATAGTGTGCACCATGTAATGGACACTGTTTGGCTGAAGGATCCTAGCGCCAACATATCGCAATTATTCTGCTAATAAATGTTATGAGATCTTAAAAACATTGCACTCTACTTCAGAACATGTTATAAGCTGTGTTTAGTGGACCACGTTTGTGTTTTCTTCTCTTTTACTATGAAGTAAAATGGATTTCCTAGATCAGGGCTCAGCAACCCTGTTCCTGGAGAGCCCACCCTCCTGTAGGTTTTTACTCCAGCCCTGTTCCCAGAGAGCCCACCCTCCTGTAGGTTTTTACTCCAACCCTGTTCCTGGAGAGCCCACCCTCCTGTAGGTTTTTACTCCAACCCTGTTCCCAGAGAGCCCACCCTCCTGTAGGTTTTTACTCCAACCCTGTTCCTGGAGAGCCCACCCTCCTGTAGGTTTTTACTCCAGCCCTGTTCCCGGAGAGCCCACCCTCCTGTAGGTTTTTACTCCAGCCCTGTTCCCGGAGAGCCCACCCTCTTGTAGGTTTTCACTCCAACCCTGTTCTTAGAGTGCTACCCTCCTGTAGGTTTTCACTCCCACCCTGTTCCTGGAGAGCTACCCTCGAGTAGATTTTCACTCTAACCCTGTTCCTGGAGAGCGAACCTCCAGAAGGTTTTAACGCCAACCCTGTTCCTGGAGAGCTACAGTCCTGTAGGTTTTCTCTCCAGCCCTGTTCCTGGAGAGCTACCGTCCTGTAGGTTTTCACTCCAACCCTGTTTTTGGAGAGCTACCGTCCTGTAGGTTTTCACTCCAGCCCTGTTCCTGGAGAGCTACTCTGTTCCTGGAGAGCTACCGTCCTGCAGGTTTTCACTCCAACCCTGTTCCTGAAGAGCTACCCTCCTGTAGGTTTTCACTCCAACCCTGTTCCTGGAGAGCTACCCTCCTGTAGGTTTTCACTCCAGCCCTGTTCCCGGAGAGCCCACCCTCCTGTAGGTTTTTACTCCAGCCCTGTTCCCGGAGAGCCCACCCTCCTGTAGGTTTTTACTCCAACCCTGTTCCTGGAGAGCCCACCCTCCTGTAGGTTTTTACTCCAGCCCTGTTCACGGAGAGCCCACCATCTTGTAGGTTTTCACTCCAACCCTGTTCTTAGAGTGCTACCCTCCTGTAGGTTTTCACTCCCACCCTGTTCCTGGAGAGCTACCCTCGAGTAGATTTTCACTCTAACCCTGTTCCTGGAGAGCGAACCTCCAGAAGGTTTTAACGCCAACCCTGTTCCTGGAGAGCTACCGTCCTGTAGGTTTTAACTCCAACCCTGTTCCCGGAGAGCTACCGTCCTGCAGGTTTTCACTCCAACTCTGTTGCTGGAGAGCTACTCTGTTCCTGGAGAGCTACCGTCCTGTAGGTTTTCACTCCAGCCCTGTTCCTGGAGAGCTACTCTGTTCCTGGAGAGCTACCGTCCTGTAGGTTTTCACTCCAACCCTGTTCCTGGAGAGCTACCCTCCTGTAGGTTTTCACTCCAACCCTGTTCCTGGAGAGCTACCCTCCTGTAGGTTTTAACGCCAGTCCTGTTCCTGGAGAGCTACCGTTCTGTAGGTTTTAACGCCAATCCTGTTCCTGGAGAGCTACCCTCCTGTAGGTTTTATCTCCAACCCTGTTCCTGGAGAGCTGCCCTCCTGTAGGTTTTAACTCCAACCCTGTTCCTGGAGAGCCACCCTCCTGTAGGTTTTCACTCCAACCCTGTTCCTGGAGAGCCACCCTCCTGTAGGTTTTATCTCCAACCCTGTTCCTGGAGAGCCACCCTCCTGTAGGTTTTAACGCTAACCCTGTTCCTGGAGAGGCACCCTCCTGCAAAACCTACAGGAGGGTAGCTCTCCAGGACCAGGGTTAGACAGTAGATGATCAGATAAATCACACACAAGGTCTGCTGTGTTGTTTTCTATTCAGAAACGCCATGGTAACTACAGTAATAAAATATACGATTTCTCGTTAGTGGTTTACTGTAATGGTCATAAAAGAAGACTAGTGATATTAGATTAGAATAGATTAGATACATTTAGATTTGATGATCTACACACCAATATACTGTAGATTTATCTTGAAAATATATGGACTCAATATAGACAACCAAAAAACTAAACTAGAATCCAAACCAGCAGCTGCGGTACTAGACAACAACCCAACAACAGTGTGCAACTCTCTTAGAATGCTGGCAGCCAGATCTTCCAATGGTTTTAATATGCTTGTAGCATCTGCTGTAAATAGTACCCAGATTTAGAAAGTGTGTGAGATCACAGACAGCTCTGCTATGGACACAACAGGCAGGTGTACACTATTTAAAGAGCTGGATCCTTGACCTGGACATGGTCTGTCACTGTGTGCGTGCGTGCATGTGTGTGCACATGTGTTCTGGGGTGGGGTGCTGGGGCTTGGTAGAGTGCACACAGACAGGTGGTCTGCTCTTCTCTACTCTATGTAGGTGGCCTCTGGTCTGAGCTGGGGAGGGGACACCGGGGGACAGCTCTCACATACCAGCAGCAGCAGCAGCAGCAGGCCAGACGGGGTTCTGTTGCTGCTCCCAAGTCTTTTGATCTTCTTTTGATTCCTTCTTCTGTCTGACCTGAAATACGAGCCCTGGTTCTTGTCGGTGGTTCCCATCATTTTGTTTTAATTAAACCCTGAGTGAGGCAGGGTTTTGGTCTGCCCCTGCACTGTTCTCCAGTGGAGTGTGTCTGTGCAGTCTCAGGTTCCACACCCTTTTATTTTAACTGACACTGCATCTGCACTGGATATACCCATGGCTGCTACAATGCTGACCAAAAAAAAAGTTTACTCAAAAATGGGAGACGTGGGAACACTTGCAGATGGAAAACATGTTGCTCCTTTTTCCTTTTCTCTGCCTCCCTCTATCTCCTCTCTCTTTCTCTCCATATTGCTCTCTCTCTCTCTCTGTCCCTGATGCATGCATGGGAAATGTCTGGGCCTGAGGCTGAGACGCGGAGAGGTTTATTATCTAGTCCCCTTCTTTATGTCATTTCACAGCTGTGGTTTTTCCGGTCATCTTGGGTCTCCTTGTCCCTTCTACAGCCTAAGAGGAGGCGTGCTCCTTCTCACTCCCCAGGTACAATGTTTATTTAATTAATGTTATTACACATTTTACTCTGTGAAACATCAGCATCCCAAAGCCAGCACTCACTCAGTTGTGTTCCTGAGAAGAGTGTTTACGTTAGCAGACCCAGCAGGCCCACAGCAAACCACAAGGGGATTTTAAGAGACCCATGAGTGTAGACACACACATACCCAGTTCACATCTGCAATAGGGACAGAAGACAGACAGAGAAACAGGTGGTCTGGTCACTACACGTCTGTACTCCCATTGCTGTTATATAGCTGCCATGAGAAATAACATTCTGTTTTCCGATTATAATTTGTATTATACTTCAGGAACTGACAGAATATATTGTAGAACATGATGTGTTTTAGAACAAATGATGCATGTAATCATTGAATGAAGACCTAATAGACACCCATTAGTGGTGTATGTGTAATGTGGACCAGGTTTGTTCAGCGATCCTCTTTTGCCACACTGATCTACTGCTTGTTTTCTCAGGTTGCCAGGTGCTTTAGAGATATCTTCACATTTAGTATGCTCTCCAGAAATAGATGGAGTGGCTCACTGTGTTCCTAGCTCGGTGGAGTGGAATTACTAGGCTACATCTAGGAGAGAGAGAGTTCCTGTCCATCATGCCTATTCACAAAGACTTCTCTCACGCTCCTCTTTCTCTCTCCCTCACTCCAGCAATGTGAGTAATAGGCATACAGTGTGTTTGTTTGTGCTTGCTGGGTTCTGTACTTAACCCACAGTATTTTACAAGGACATGCTGTTATAATACAAGCAATGCGAAACGGTATATATGAATAATGAACAGGCTCTCAACCACCCATGCCTGGGAGAAATCCTCTGATCACCAACTCCTTCACAAGACCAGGATGCTGTGAATCAGCAGGAGATCCAGGGGGGCCATGCCTGGCCACCCAGAGACTCTGACCCCTGACCTCTAACCCCACCTCACCACAGGAACAGGCCAAGAGGCCACATTAGATAAAGCTCTAAATGTAGTCCTCCAGTGCCATTGTGAGCCTTACTCAGATGCCAAGATTACAAGTTTCCTCATAGAGAGAAACCATGCTGGGATATGTGGATGGACACACATGCTTGGCACTGCAGGGGGCTTGACACTAAGGACCTTAGCCACAGGTTAATTCCAGAGTCATGTTGTGTTTTAGATGCTGAGAGTGTGGTCATTTTGGAGTGGAGGGATGATCGGTAAATATCAAACTTTGTTAGATTAGATATGTGTCATCAACCTATTAATACTGCTACTGTGACCTCTCTATCAGGATTCAAAATCGTTCTCTTCTCCTCAGTTTTAAAGCCATGACTAAAGATACATGTGTGGATTGGCAGTGTGGCACTGTGCTCAACATGCTCGAAACAAACAGTCCCTGCTTCGAGATCAATATGTCTCCACTGTTTTGCAATAGTTCCCTTGGTCTTAAAGGGATGAAAAAGCACTCTGGATCAGGATCGGGGAAAGGTCTAAAAACAAACAACAGAAAATGTTAAAAGAAAACTAGCTTTAAAAGAAAACAACATCAAATAACTATCTCCCCATTTAAATACAAACCCAGGTCTCGGTTTGTGCACACACTCCCGGTCGGGATCCTATTCCCCTCCTGCTATCCATCCAGAGTCAATGATTGTGTCCCAAATGGCACCCTATTTCTGGTATAGTGCACTACTTTTGACTAGGGCTTGGTCAAAAATAGTGCACTATGTAGGGAATATGATTCCATTTGGGACAGTCTATGAGCTCTGTGTTGTTCCAGCTGAATTCCATACGCCTGAAAATACATCACTCTGACAGAGGCCAAATTGAGTTTAAATGGCTATTTGGAATAAAATTATTTCGATCATCAATTCCTTTTGAAGGGTTCAGCCATCATTTCTGTAGAGAGGGAGGGAAGGTTAATTGTATCCATAGGGAAGTCCACTTGTGTTTTATGGCCTGGAAAGCACTGAGAACATTAATTAATGGTCATTGGTCCGTGTTAGAACATGTGAATTTAATCAGCCGGTTGCTCTTACAGTAGGAGGCTATAGGAGCAGAGAGAGGCTTGGGAAATGTGGGGAGGGAGATCTGAACTTCTGATGGAGGTGGATGGGAGGTGGGCTAGCTGAATGTCTGAAACTCCAGAGACGGAGCAGGTGGGCCTATGTTTGCTTAGTGCCTGGGCCAGGCCAGAGCAGGGAAGGCCTGTGTGGGCTGGGCAGGACAAGGCTCCCTACTATGGGTCAGTGCGTGGCAGTATGGCCTCCTGGGTGCCTGGCTGGCTTTTAGGACTTTTAGGAGTGTCATCTCTGCTGGAGGCCGTCATTCATTTTCTCCCTATGAGCAGAGGTCAACTAGGTCCTCATACCTCTAAACCACTACACAAGAACCGTCCAGAGGTCAACTAGGACCTCATACCTCTAAACCACTACCCAAGAACAGTCCAGAGATCAACTAGGTCCTCATACCTCTAAACCACTACCCAAGAACAGTCCAGAGGTCAACTAGGTCCTCATACCTCTAAACCACTACCCAAGAACAGTCCAGAGGTCAACTAGGTCCTCATACCTCTAAACCACTACCCAAGAACAGTCCAGAGGTCAACTAGGTCCTCATACCTCTAAACCACTACCCAAGAACAGTCCAGAGGTCAACTAGGTCCTCATACCTCTAAACCACTACCCAAGAACAGTCCAGAGATCAACTAGGTCCTCATACCTCTAAACCACTACCCAAGAACAGTCCAGAGGTCAACTAGGTCCTCATACCTCTAAACCACTACCCAAGAACAGTCCAGAGATCAACTAGGTCCTCATGCCTCTAAACCACTACACAAGAACCGTCCAGAGGTCAACTCCTAACCAACCACACAGTGAGGATACTAAATACAATTCAGGCTTTATACATTTTTGGCTTAAGAGGTTGTTTTGGTCATGCTGATGGTGTTCTCTGAGCAGTCCTGAATAAAGACCTGGCCTCAGAGTCAGCAGCATGGCCTGGAGTCACTCCTCAGTGCCCCTGTGAGCCCTTCTGTCTCCTGCCCCAGTGCCCCAGTCAAGTCCCAGTCAGCCTCCTATCCTGTCTCCATGCCCTAGCTCCAGGCAGGCTGGCACGTTGGCTGGTCTCACCCCGTCAGGCAGCCTCCCAGGCTGGCCAAAGCTCGGCCAGCGGAGTGTGGCTGGGTCAAGCACCAGCAGCACCCAGTGAGCCAGTCAGCATCCATCGCTGCCCAAAGAAGGCAACACTCTGTGGGGCTTTAATCTGCTGTTTGGCACAGGCCTGGACTGAAGATGCTATGGCTTCGTGCTCCTGAGGTGGAGAAAAGATCCACAATCTGGAAAAGAGGTTTAGTTTGTGTTCCAAATGACCCCCTTAGCCTCCTATTCCCTATATAGTGCACTACTTTTGATCAGAGACCTATGGGTTCTGGTTAAAAGTAGTGCAAAACATAGGAAATAGGGTGCCATTTGGGACAGACATGTAGAGTTCAGAGCTGGCTGGCCCTGGCCTTGTAGCCAGTCGGGTGGGTTGGATTCCAGGCCAATCTTGATAACACCTCTAAAGCTTGAGATTCAGATTGTACCCCAGTCGCTTGCGGGAAGTTTGGTCATGAAAGCTTCCATCCCAAATGCCACCCTATTCCCTATTTAGTGCACTATTTTTGGCCAGGACCCATAGTGCACTATATAGGGAATAGGTTGACATTTGGGACGTAACCTGGCTCATTACTGAGGTTTGTTTTATCAATTGTTAAGTGTGTGACTGGTGGTTTGAATGGCCTTATCTCAGAAACAAGCATTGGGCCAATTGTGGTCACATAGAAAAGTGTGGGTATTGATTAGGCATCAAGTAATTGTGCATGGATTGTAAAAAATAAAATAAAAACACTTGAAATTCAACCTATTTTAAAACAAAGTCCCTTTGTTTAAGTTTATTATGTCAAGCAAGTAGGCTACTGATATGATGAACGATCACAAGGGTCATTCAACAGGCAAAACGAGAAGACAATTCTACAATTATACATGTTACTAGATGTCAAATTATGATTGTCATGGGTCATTTGTCGGTTTCGTTGTTTTCATGAGATAACACATTATACAAGTACTGCAGTGCAGTGCAGTGTGTAAAGTTAATACCATCAGTGTGGTTGCATTTGACGCTCATAAAATGGGTGTACAGCTCTCTCCTATAGGTTGCCTTCAAGTGCTCATTTAACATGCGCAGTTAATAGACACCGCCGCTCGCGCGCGATCCTTTGGAATCTAAATGGGACGCGTCAACCATTCTAACTGAACCGGATCAACTTTGGACGTAAAAGAACGAGATACGGAATCAAGTTAATGTAGAGATTAAAATAAGGAACCGAAATAGTAAGTAGGCCTAATCATGAGCGTTTGTAAATTGAGTGTCATTTCACAGAAAGCAACCTGTGTAGGCTATTGTGGGCTGGGATCATGTGATAGACGGTGGAATTTGACACCACCCCAGGCTTTAAAAAACCTGAGCCAACTCACATCTGTATTTGGAGCTACAATTTAACACTAACATCTGCAGTTTTCAGTGAAGAAAGAGGGAGACTATTTCTATTCAATGAGAACGATACCTGTGACGCGGACCATAACGCATCTCGGGCGCATCCATTGTGGAACATACAGAGAATCCCATGATCAAGTGAAGTTCTATATGGAACTCTTATCATAGCCTGTCTATCTGGAAGTTTTTCAGAACTTTGGCTGCATATTTTTAATTAAAATTAAGATTGCGCAAGTATGCCAGTGTATGTAAGAGAGGAATCCAGAAAAATATTTATAAGGAATAAAGTGCCATTGCATTTAGATTTTTTTGGTCTTATAAGGTTGATATTTTTCTGCTCACACACACGTCCATGATTGGGAAGGTTGTCGGAGTCGGTGAAGGTAAGATTAAAGTAAACACTATTGTTTTGTTGGCTAATTGTATAATAATCTATGTTTAATGTTTGTTTTTGCTTACAGCAAAGTTGTAATGTTTTAAATTACCACACACAAGCAAACAATGTCGATGTAGCCTGTATAATATGTCAGTAATTGCACCCTAGTTATTGCAGTCATGTTCAAACTCCTGCGCGGCATGAATTGGACTCCCTTCAGCTGCGCTCTGTAATGGTCATTTGACTTTATGCCAAATGTGCCAAGTCCTTTGACTTGTAATCCAACCTATATTAGTTTATATTTCTTTCTATCTAACTCTGACAGAAATTATAAACCTACTTCTTCTACATAATAACTGTCATTTATTACTACAACGAATGATAATTGTGGTCATAATAATGACAATATTAGTAATATACTAATAATATTAATAGCAATAACAATAATAATAAAGTTATTGATAATAAAAAATCAAACTTTAACTACATTCAATACAAATTGTATAGCTGTGTTATTTTTCTGTATGCATGTTTGTTTCTAAAGCATTTATCCACTTGGGCGCAAAAAACGAATAAAATATATTCCTCTTCTAATTTGAAATGCAGATATTTCAAAGAATGTATACCAAGAAAGCACTTTCAACGAAAAATATGTTAAATACCTACAAAGTCAAATGTTTTATTTTATTAGATAGTTGGATAGTACAATTGACATCTACCACATATGCGTAAATGCATGGGAATCGTGGAAGGATATTCCTTGGAGCGAGTGCGGGACCGACTGGTGCATGGAGAAATTGTATTTTCAAGCTGTTTGTTTTTTCCATCATCAGGTCACTTTATTTTCCTGGTCGCAGATGTCAGTCTGTGTGGTGATATTGAACTCGACACCCTCTTAAGCGTTTTCCAAAGAGGGCGACAAACCACCTGCTACTTGTGTGATTAAATTGTTTAGCTCTGGGTCCGGAGCAGTATTTTAGTTGTAAAGAGACAGTTTCATTGGTATGGATGTTCATTTGTTCACCTTTGCCATTTTCATTTTAATGTTAGCTATTTTTTACTTGACATGTGTATCAAGTTGACAAGCTTGTTTTTACTGATGAATGAAACCAAGCTGAAAATTGCATTAGAAAAATAGGCTATTTTAAAGTTCAAAATGGGTTTACCCAGGTCCTAGGTGCAGAGAGTGATTGTTATCTGCAGTTACTTGAGGCTGGAGCAAATCACCATCAAGCTTACCCCCTCTCTCTCTCTCTCTCTCTCTCTCTCTCCTCTCGGTCTCTCTCTCTCTCTCTCACATTTGCCCACTGACAAAGAAATGATCAGTCTATAATATCAATGGTAGGTTTATTTGAACAGTGAGAGACAGAATAACAACAAAAATCCAGAAAACGCATGTCAAAAATGTTATAAATTGATTTGCATTTTAATGAGGGAAATAAGTATTTGACCCCCTCTCAATCAGAAAGATTTCTGGCTCCCAGGTGTCTTTTATACAGGTAACGAGCTGAGATTAAGAGCACACTCTTAAAGGGAGTGCTCCTAATCTCATTTTGTTACCTGTATAAAAGACACCTGTCCACAGAAGCAATCAATCAATCAGATTCCAAACTCTCCACTATGGCCAATACCAAAGAGCTCTCCAAGGATGTCAGGGACAAGATTGTAGACCTACACAAGGCTGGAATGGGCTACGCCAAGACCATCGCCAAGCAGCTTGGTGAGAAAGTGACAACAGTTGGTGTGATTATTCGCAAATGGAAGAAACACAAAAGAACTGTCAATCTCCCTCGGCCTGGGACTCCATGCAAGATCTCACCTCGTGGAGTTGCAATGATCATGAGAACGGTGAGGAATCAGCCCAGAACTACACGGGAGAATCTTGTCAATGATCTCAAGGCAGCTGGGACCATAGTCACCATGAAAACAATTGGTAACACACTACGCTGTGAAGGACTGAAATCCTGCAGCGCCCCGCAAGGTCCCCCTGCTCAAGAAAGCACATATACATGCCCGTCTGAAGTTTGCCACTGAACATCTGAATGACTCAGAGGACAACTGGGTGAAAGTGTTGTGGTCAGATGAGACCAAAATGGAGCTCTTTGGCATCAACTCAACTCGCCGTGTTTGCAGGAGGAGGAATGCTGCCTATGACCCCAAGAAAACCATCCCCACCGTCAAACATGGAGGTGGAAACATTATGCTTTGGGGGTGTTCACCGCATCAAAGGGACGATGGACGGGGCCATGTACCGTCAAATCTTGGATGAGAACCTCCTTCCCTCAGCCAGGGCATTGAAAATGGGTCGTGGATGGGTATTCCAGCATGACAGACCCAAAACACACGGCCAAGACAACAAAGGAGACCTTAATCCCATAGAAAATCTGTGGAGGGAGCTGAAGGTTCGAGTTGCCAAACGTCAGCCTCGAAACCTTAATGACTTGGAGAATATCTGCAAAGAGGAGTGGGACAAAATCCCTCCTGAGATGTGTGCAAACCTGGTGGCCAACTACAAGAAACGTCTGACCTCTGTGATTGCCAACAAGGGTTTTGCCACCAAGTACTAAGTCATGTTTTGCAGAGGGGTCAAATACTTATTTCCCTCATTAAAATGCAAATCAATTTATAACATTTTTGACATGCGTTTTTCTGGATTTTTTTGTTGTTATTCTGTCTCTCACTGTTCAAATAAACCTACCATTAAAATTATAGACTGATCAATTCTTTGTCAGTGGGCAAACGTACAAAATCAGCAGGGGATCAAATACTTATTTCCCTCACTGTATCTATCATCTCCTTTTAAGGTATTTTTTACAAATGTCTAGAATGTTAAATAGGTCCATTGTCTGCTCTCTCGTGGAACTATGGCCTCTTCATGTAGGCAGTAAATTATATTGCTATCCTCTTACCAGATAAAATGCATTAATAATGGTGGGATTGTTTAATTTGAAATGAAAGGAAGGCAATTAGTTTGTAGTAGTAGTCTTTCCTCTGAGTTTAAAATGCCCTAACAATACACAACAATAACCAGTTACTCTGTTATACTCTTAAGCTGAAATGTGTGTTGTCCTGTGTCAGGACAGGAGTTACATAAAAGGTTAGAAAACAGGACAAGATGTGTTGCAGTACATATCCTCCTTTAAAGGATACACCGAAGCCCAACAGGGTCCATTTAGTAATCCATAAGGAAGGGGAAAGGCAGGGATAGGGTATGGGTGCTCTGCTGGGGGGCTGGGGAGGGGTGCTGGGGAGAGTTATGGGCTGCAGTCAGGTTGTGGCAGAATAACGGCAGTCTGCTTTATAGCAGTGAGGACTAATGAGAGGCCTGGTAGTAATGACAAACACCTTCAGTCCTTCAGTTTTCAGTCCCCTCTCAGGGTCAGATCAGACCTCACCATTAACAACCAGTTAGAGTAGCAGCCCATACTCCAAATGCCATACTTCATACTCCATCCTTAGCTGGTAGCTTGGTCCCATACTGAATGTGCTGTAGGAAACTTTTGGATCATTGGTTGTTGTGCCATACATGACAACAGTAGTGGAATTGTCTACAGTGCATTGAGTATAGGCCCAGGCAATATCTGTGGATCAGTAGAGCTGGGAGATACAGAGGGTGTGACAGGCACCTTTCTCTCAGTCAGAACCCTTTCTCTCAGTCAGAACCCTTGCTCTCAGTCAGAACCCAGAAGGGTAAGGGTTAAGGTTATGGTAAGGGTTAAGGTTAGGTTTATGGCTAGGGTTAGTAGATAGTTTAAATGTGTCTGCCGATTGTGTGTACATTATTAGTTGTCCTCTGATAGGGTCTCTGTTCACATGACCTCATACAGCATGACATGAGGTCATAACAGGCCCTGCTCAGCTGATCACTGTTGCAGATATGGAAACGTGCTTTGACACCAGACCACCCTTGACATTAAATGCCCACACCAGTAGAAATCCACTTTTTTCAGCTGAAAAACGATTGCCAGAGCTTACCCATGATGTTGTATAACGATTTAAGTCCATAAGTCATTGTTTTAGTCAAAGTATGATATATTTCATACAATCCGAACTTCCCATTTCATGTTAATCCATGTGAATGCAGTGTATTTTCCTATGATATGACATACAAATTATTTTCAGCCTGCGTTTCGTTTCAGGGCTGAGTTTTATTTGAATTTTACCATCCACCAGCATGGCATTGTTTATTAATCAGACACAGCTGCAAAGTTAGCCATAAGATGGCGTTGAAGAACATGGCTGATGTTTTACATTCTCCCAACCAATTCTTCTATTCTGTTATTTTTTTTGTGTTTTTGTGTAACTTATTTTTTAACTTATTGTGTACATAATGTTACTGCTACCGTCTCTTATGACCGAAAATAATTTCTGGACATCAGAACAGCGATTATTCACGGCAGACTGGAAGAAACTTTTTCCTTTAACGAGTAGGATATCCTGCTTTCACTGGAACAGGCCCAGACCCCCACCTTTTGCGTGAAGAAAAGACGCCGGGAAAATGGGTCGCAGATCGGGCAGCCTTCTGAGAATCCGTAGGCGAGCGAGTAAACTCCCACTACCATCCGTTCTTCTTGCTAACGTGCAATCATTGGAAAATAAAATTGATGACCTATGATTTAAGATTATCCTACCAACGGGACATCAAAAACAGTAACATTTTATGTTTCACCGAGACGTGGCTGAACGACGATACGGACAATACAGAGCTAGCGGGATTTTCCATGCACCGGCAGAACAGAGACGCTACCTCTGTTAAGAACAGGGGTGGGGGGGTGTGTCTGGTTGTCAATAACAGCTGGTGCGCAATGTCTAATATTAAAGAGGTCGAGGTATTGCTCGCCTGAGGTAGAGTAACTTATGATAAGCTGTAGACCACACTATCTACCAAGAGAGTTCTCATCTATATTATTCGTAGCTGTCTATTCACCACCACAGAACGAAGCTGGCACTAAGACCGGTCTCAACCAACTCTATAAGGCCGTAAGCAAAGAAGAAAATGGTCATCCAGAAGTGGCGCTCCTAGTGGCCGTGGACTTTAATGCAGGCAAACTTAAATCAGTTTTACCAGATTTTTACCAGCATGTCACATATGCAACCAGAGAAAAAAACTCCTAGACCACCTTTACTCCACACACAGAGATGCATACAAAGCTCTCCCCCGTCCTCCATTTGGCAAATCTGACCATAATTCTATCCTCCTAATTCCTGCTTACAAGCAAAAACTAAAGTAGGAAGTACCAGTGACTCGCTCAATACGGAAGTGGTCAGATGACGCGGATGCTACACTACAGGACTGTTTTGCTAGCACAGACTGGAATATGTTCCGGGATTCATCCAATGGCATTGAGGAGAACACCACCTCAGTCATCGGCTTCATCAATAAGTGCATCGACGAAGTCGTCCACACAGTGACTGTACGTATATATCCCAACCAGAAGCCATGGATTACAAGCAACATCCGCATCGAGCTAAAGGCTAGAGCTGCCGCTTTCAAGGAGTGGGAGACTAATCCGGACGCTTATAAGAAATCCCGCTATGCTCTCAGACGAACCATCAACAAAGTGTCAATACAGGATTAAGATTGAATCCTACTACACCAGCTGTGACGCTCGTCGGATCTGGCAGGGCTTGAAAACTATTATGACTACAAAGCGAAGCCCAGATGCGAGCTGCCCAGTGATGCGAGCCAACCAGACGAGCAAAATGCCTTTTTATGCTCGCTTAGAGGCAAGCAACACTGAAGCATGCACGAGAGCACCAGGTGTTCTGGATAACGCTCTCAGAAGCTGATGTAAACAAAACCTTTAAACAGGTCAACATTCACAAAGCCGCTGGGCCAGATGGATTACCAGGACGTGTACTCAAAGCATGCGCGGACCAACTGGCAAGTGTCTTCACTGACATTTTCAGACCACCATAGTCCCTGTGCCCAAGAACACGAAGGTAACCTGCCTAAATGACTACAGACCCGTAGCACTCACGTCTGTAGCCATGAAGTGCCTTGAAAGGCTGGTCATGGCTCAAATCAACACAATCATCCCAGAAACCCTAGACCCACTCCAATTTGCATACCGCCCCTACAGATCCACAGATGATGCAGTCTCTATTGCACTCCACACTGCCCTTTCCCACCTGGAAAAAAGGAACACCTATGTGAGAATGCTATTCATTGACTACAGCTCAGCATTCAACACCATAGTGCCCTCAAAGCTCATCAATAAGCTAAGGACCCTGGAACTGAACACCTCCCTCTGCAACTGGATCCTGGACTTCCTGACGGGCCGCCCCCTGGTGGTAAGGGTAGGTAGCAACACATCCGCCATGCTGATCCGCAACACGGACCCCTCGGGGGTGCGTGCTCAGCCCCTTCCTGTACCCACTGTTCGCTCATGCCTGCACGGCCAGGCACGACTCCAACACCATCATTAAATTTGCTGATGACCAAACAGTGGTAGGCTTGATCACTGACAACAACGAGACAGCCTATAGGGAGGTCAGAGACCTGGCCTTGTGGTGCCAGGACAACAACCTCTCCCTCAACGTGATCAAGACAAAGGAGATGATTGTGGACTACAGGAAAAAGTAGACCGAGCACGCCCCCATTCTCATCGACGGGGCTGCAGTGGAGCAGGTTGAGAGCTTCAAGTTCCTTGGTGTCCACATCACCAACAAACTAACATGGTCCAAGCACACCATGACAGTCGTGAAGCAGGCACGACAAAACCTATTCCCCTCAGGAGACTGAAAAGATTTGGCATGGGTCCTCAGATCCTCAAAAGGTTCTACAGCTGCACCATCGAGAGCATCCTAACTGGTTGCATCACTGCCTGGTATGGCAACTGCTCGGCCTCTGACCACAAGGCACTACAGAGGGTAGTGCGAAGGGCCCAGTACATCACTGGGGCCAAGCTTCCTGCCATCGAGGACCTCTATGCCAGGCACTGTCAGAGGAAGGCCCTAAAAATTGTGAAAGACTCCAGCCACCCTAGTCATACACTGTTCTCTCTGCTACCGCACGGCAAGCGGTACCGGAGCGCCAAGTCTAGGTCAAGAGGCTTCTAAACAGCTTCTACCCCCAAGCCATAAGACTCCTGAACGTCTAGTGAAATGGCTACCCAGACTATTTGCATTGCACCCCCCCCCCCCCACACACACACACCACTGCCACTCTCTGTTGTCATCTATGCATAGTCACATTAATTAACTCTAGCTACATGTACATACTACCTCAACTAGCCGGTTGACTCTGTACCGGCACCCCCCTGTGTGTATTGTTATTTTTTTACTGCTGCTCTTTAATTACTTGTTACTTTTATCTCTTATTCTTATCCATATTTTTTGGAAACTGCACTGTTGGTTTGGGGCTCGTAAGTAAGCATTTCACTGTGGGGTTTACACCTGTTGTATTCAGCGCATGTGACTGATAACATTTGATTTGATTTGTACCACAGCCGAAGTCTGCCAGCTAAGCCTGCCAACCTACCAAAGGTTGCGCCGTGTCCATTACAATGAAAAGATCTTTCAATAGTTGTCCATATTACTGGAGCTTCATCTTATTCTTTCAAACTATTTTTATGCCGGACTCTCTGACGCAATTTATGGAAGATACCAATACTTTTGAGATGACAATAGATGGCGAAGTCAAAGATAGGCCAGTTGTTTCCATCTGTGGCAAACTTTTCCCTAAATCAATGCTTATGATAAATCCATCTCCAGAACCATCCACCTGGCTAATCTTTTGAATACAGTATAGTAAAAAAAACTGCAACAACATAACATTAGCTAGATAGATAAAGTTAACAAGAGGTTAGCAGTGCCCTATTTGTTGATGTTTATTAATCCATGTGGATATTTCCACACCCAATTTGTGAATATGTATAAGTAGCCTTCGTCATTCTTTGGCGCTGGAACCTAAATGTGCATTTCCTCTCTAGAACAGGAAATTACGTTGAAATAGTGGCACAACTTCCTCTGGGAGGTTCTCTAACATAGTGAACAGCTCAACTATAATTTTTCCAATTTCAAATGGCTTGGAGGAAACAAAACATGCAGTAGTATAACACCATGCCACCAAAGAAAGTGGGCAATCATGCTGCAATGCATGGATTTTTATAAGCAGAAATATGTCAAGTGAAAGTGGTCCCCACCCTAGTGAAAGTTCAAAATGCCTCATTAATTTAGTCTTGTTTTAACAGAGAAGTGCATACAAATACTTTGTGTTTCCCAAATGGCACCCTATTCCCCATTTAGTGCACTACTTTTGACCAGGGCCCATAGCACTCTGGTTAAAGGTAGTGCACTATATAGGGAATAGGGTGCCATAGTCAGTGTTTTAGAATAGGAGACCCAGGATCCTGCTGGTTTTCTGCGGAGGGGAAGATAATTACTAGGAAAAGCTTTTGGAATTGAGTTGTCTACTCCAAACAGCTTGCTGTGGCAATGCAGTATATTGGCATGTGTGTAAACAGAGCTAACCTCTCCCAGAAAGCCTGAGTCACAGATGTGGATGTGATGTCCCCAGCAGTGGAGAGAGAACACCATGCCAGCTCCTCTTCTCTCCCCCCACACTTCTCTCTGACCAAGCTACTCTTTTTCTCTACCTAGCTACTCACACCATAGCAAGTACAATTGTGGCGCAAAGCACATTTTCAATTTGAAATCTTCACCCTAATTACTTGAGACAATGTTTAACTTATAAATTATTTGTAAAGCATTTATGAAATGCCAATGATGACTTTGAATGCTCTATAAAGCCTTTTATAAGTCATATTTCATTCAAAGTGAATCTCATGTTTGAATAATGCTTGTATAGTAGCCTACAGACTCAGAGCATCTCCATCCTAGCTGAGAGAGCGAGAGAGCGAGCGAGAGAGAGACACACAGAGAGACACACACACACACAGAGAGAGAGAGAGACACACAGAGAGAGACACACACACAGAGAGAGAGAGAGAGAGACACACACACACACACACACACACACACACACAGAGAGACACAGAGAGAGAGACACACACACACACACAGAGAGAGAGAGACACAGAGAGAGACACACACACAGAGAGAGAGAGACACACACACAGAGAGAGAGACACACAGAGAGAGACACACACACACACACAGAGAGAGAGACACACAGAGAGTGACACACACACAGAGAGAGAGAGAGACACACAGAGAGAGACACACACACACACAGAGAGAGAGAGACACACAGAGAGAGAGACACACACACACAGAGAGAGAGACACAGAGAGACACACACACAGAGAGAGAGAGACACAGAGAGAGACACACACACACAGAGAGAGAGAGACACACACACACAGAGAGAGAGAGACACACAGAGAGAGCCACACACACACACACACAGAGAGAGAGAGAGTGACACACACACAGACAGAGACACACACACAGAGAGAGAGAGAGAGACACACAGAGAGACACACACACACACACACACAGAGAGAGAGAGAGACACACAC